>NW_026067984.1:2146623-2363290 GCF_014885135.2 Alexandromys fortis | reverse complement strand
AATATAAAACACCTATGCAAGGTTATTTTGTAATATTGTATGTATGCATGTTTAAGACATTTTGTATATTGATACAATTTTAAGATATATTTATTATATTGCACTATACATTTCTTCCTCTGATCAAATTATGTATACATTGTTTACATTTTGAGGTCATTGTCTTTATTTGCTGCACAATAGTTTAAAGATTGTTTAATAGCAGCAAGGAAATGACAGTGAATTCGCTGAGAGACTAGAGAAGGATTCTTTAGGTAAGAAGGGAAATACAATCGAGAGCAGGGGATGAAGAAAAACTTTGCCATCTAAGAATTGTTGGAGATTATAAAACAGAAATCTACAGTCCAGAGAATGAGAAGAGAGGCCCTTGTCTGAGAACCTCAATCTGGGGATATATTGTAATGTTCTGAAGTTGACGAGGGCCATTTATTCAGTACAGTATAATAACTTAGCCCGGAAACTGATCCTGAAATGAAGCAATGCGTAATTGTTTATATGGTGGATTACACTGACCGATCTTCATATGTTGAACCATCCCTGCCTTTTTGAGATGAAGCCTACTTGATTGTGGTGGATGGTTTTTCTGATGTGTTCTTGGATTTGGTTTGCTATTTTTTATTGAGTATTTTTGTATCAATGTTCATGAGTGAGATTGGTCTGTAATTCTCTTTCTTAGTAATGCTTTTGTGTGGGTATCAGGGTAATTGTAGCCTCATAAAAAAGAGTTTGGCAATGTTTCTTTCTGTTTCTATTTTGTGGAACAATTTGAGGAGTATTGGTATTAGTTCTTCTTTGAAAATCTTGTAGAATTCTGCACTGAAAGCATCTGATTCTGGGGGCTTTTGGTTATGAGAGTTTTGATGACTGTTTCTATTTCCTTAGCAGTTATAGGTCCATTTAACTTGCTTATCTGGTCTCGATTTAATTGTGGTAAGTGATATTTATCCAGAAAATTATCCTTTTTCCTCTTCTTTTTTTTCATCCCCCTACTTTTCCCCTTGCCCTCCCCTCACTCCACTTTCCTCCCTTTTCCTCCCTTCCCCCTCTTCTTTTCCCTTTCCTTTCTCTTTTTCTACTTCCCGCTCTGTCCCCTTCTCTTCTTGCAGCCTGCTCCAGCTCTGTGGTCCTGACAGCCTAGCTCACTGTACCAACCAGGCTGAGTCAGACCTGCAGTGTTCTCTGCCTGGGCTGGAGTCTTGAAGTACAGATGGGCTCGTGCTACATGCTCCACCTCTTTCTTTTTTTCCCTTCATTAGATTGCCCCTTGGGATAGAAAAAAAATAATTTATTTTTGAGAATGATTATGTTTACCATAATAGACTAAAAAGAGCTCAGGTAAAATTAACTGTTCTGTGGCTTGCTAATTTTTTCTGCCATTCACTGTGCCGCTCACAAAAACGTCAGAGGGAAACATGCTACCTAACCCACCCGCGATCACAGTCAAAATAATAGAAGCAGGAGTAAAGAAAAACAGGCTCATTTATTTATCCCTCTGACATTGTGTTCCTTCGCTTGTCACAACGCATTTTGAAAACTTGAGCGAGAGATTTGGATTGGCACACGTGTGAGCCCCGCATGGTGGTTTACACAGGACTTCTGTCTCAGAACATCTAAACACTGCATATTATAGACACATATTAATACTTTTAGCTTATACTCTAAGACCATAAGGGATGCAAGGTGAATTTAATCGTGTGCCAAACTTCTAAAATAACTTTCAGAAAAACAGAGGGGAAAACTAAAACAAACTTGAATTTGAGTGAAGACACCAAAAACGGGAACTGTGTTTTGATGTGGACTTTGAGTGATAGAAAAAGGCCTGAGGAATATGTTCTTTCTGTTCCTGGTCAGTTCTGTCTTCAAAGGGTTTATTTTTCTAGAAACTAGAACAGGTGTGGTCTGTCTTTGCCAAAGTCTTCCAGAAGTTCATACCTGCCCCAGGCTTCAGGTTTCGGGGCTGGTTAGGGAGACTGTTGAGTAGCATGCAATCCAAGAACTCTCCTCTCAATGACACAGAACGGACCGGCCAGCCCAGCCTGCCCCAAAGCTTTGTGCTGTCTCATTTAGAGAAACTGAATTTGCAATTTGAAGGGTGTGACTGTTCTTATCCGTAAGAAAACAATCTTCTTGGCACAAGTTTTGACAAAATGAGGGTTAAAGTTTATGTGTAAGCACAAACTGAACGGCTTTCATATTAATTTTTCAAATGTCAGTGCAGGCCAAGGACTAAACACGGTCCTTTGCAGAACTCAAGAGTCGCTGTTATTATAGTAACAGGGAGGAAAGCTGGAGGTCAGGAGGAGAGGTGGCTGTGCTGTTTGAAATGCAACGTTTTGCCATGAACTCTACAGGAACATAAATTGAAGTAGGTCAAAGGGAAAAAGGAAAAAAGAAAAAAAGGTTCTCTATTCCAAATCAGGAATCTCACCTTCTGTCAGATACTATATATAGAAAATGCCTGACTTTGTGAAAGAACTCACATAATGGCCTTATTTTCTCTTTAAAAAAAAATACACAGTACAGTCACACAGGTACGTTTGTGCTGGGCCTGGTCTGTGTGCCCAGTTCATCTGAAGGTGCCGCAGGACAGTCACGTGCTCAGGACAGCACAGAGGTAACTGGAGCAGATGGTTTTGCTGACCCTGACTGCTATAAACGGCTACGCGAAAGAAGGCAGGAAGATCAACACAGCTCAAGTTTTGAAGTGAAATTTTATCTCATTTCTGGCACCGTGAAAACTAACCTGATCTTTATCTATCTAAGAAAAAACATTCCTCTGTGACCGGCCAGCATAACTCCTGACGATTTCCACATACCGCTCGCCCCGCAGCTATGAAAGCCCCATTGTAGGAAAGCTTGCGGTCAACAGGACATTTAAGACTGGTTAGTGTGATCAGGTTCATCTGTAAATTGGACTTTTGTTTTAAAATCGCTGAAGGATCGTTGGGTGCTCTTCACGTTTGTTCGATTTTCCTCCCTTAGGCAGATAAAAAGCCATGAACCAAGGGGAAAGGAGAAAAACATATTATTAAACACACTTGTCTATTGTTGTTAGATAGAGGAGTCTCAGCTGAGAGTCTGCCGCTCTGGTCTTAACTCCTGCCTGCTATTAGTGAGCCCTGAATTTTTAGCTATGTGGTTTTGTTTTGTTTTGTTTTTACCAAAGATACCTAACATCACATGGGCTTTCATTGGTCAGATGACTCCCAAATCATTTCCAGTTTTAATAATCATGATGTCTACAAAAATACTGCAAGTTCTCAATTAACTGTAGGAGAGAGAGACAGATGGGGGGGAGAGAAGGAGGAGGAGGGAAGAAAGGACAGAGAGAGAGAGAGAGAGAGAGAGAGAGAGAGAGAGAGAGAGAGAGAGAGAGAGAGAGAGAACAAACAAACTTAGAGGAAAGGAATCAAATGGGGACTGCCAGGGAGAGGAAGTTGGCAGATGGAAGAAGATAAGGGAATGAGAAACTGGACAAGGGTCAAGCTCTCAACTACAGGATGGTTAAGTTCTGAGCGTCACTATATACCATCACTTCAGATTAATATTCACTTATATACAGCAAAATTCCTGAGAATAGATCCCAAGTGTTCCCACTACTTGGCAAGGAAGGCCGACTACGCGAGTGATAGATATTCGATCAGACTTTTTATTGTGCTGATAATTTCCATCATATAAAGGTAATTCCAAATATTGTATGTTGTTTTTCATACCAGTAATATTTGACGTGTATTTTTATTTGAACAAGAGGGTAACTGATATGCTTAACAAAAGAAAATATCTAAGGGACAGAAATAAATATTCTTTTTCATATACTAGCTTGTAAATATCACACACACATATACATGCCATGTCTCTTAGAGTTAGAGTGCCAGATTTAATTCCCAGCTTTGGCATTTATAGCTGCGTGACCTGGTAAAAGTATTCCTATGCAAAAATGAAAAAAAGACACCCATATTTCATCTCCTTTGTCGTGAATATTACTGATCATAGAACATGAGTCAATCTACTAAATCATAGCACAAATGTCCGTTCTTCTCATATTATTGGTGACTAACGTTGGGTCTGATATACAGCTCTTTTTCAATGCACATGTCTTCTGCATTTCTATATTGGTCAATCTAACATGATCGAGTCTCTAAAGAAGCAGTTCTAACTATGGAACCTTTTCGCTTTTCTGAGCTCAGTATTTCTGAATAAAATTCAAAGTTGAATAGATTTCTATTGAAAAGCCTCTTCCTTTTCCTGGAAACTTAATAATTGCATCTAGACCACTTGAGAGTATGGTTAGTGTTTCCTTTTTGTTTGTTTGTTTGTTTGTCCGTTTGGGCTGGTTGGTTTTGTTGTTTGAAACACTCAGCAACAGAGGAAGATCATAGAGGCTTATTGTTCAATTAGTTGAGCGGGAGAGAAAGAGAGAGAGAGAGAGAGAGAGAGAGAGAGAGAGAGAGAGAGAGAGAGAGAGAGAGAGAGAGAGAGAGAATTGTATCATCTAGGGAAAGAGAGATGAGAATTTAGTTGAATGCCATTTTCTCTGTTTTCTGCTGAGTTGCTAGTAAGTGCTGCTATTACAACAGACACCTGAGATTTCCAGGTGAAAATAAGAAAACCTGTTTTGATTTTTGACTTTGGAATGTTCAGTTGTCTGGAGCATGTGCAGCAATGGTAGAACATGCACTCATCTGAAGGTCAGGAAGCAAGATACCAGTAAGGACTGATGAAGCTTCCCATAATCCACTTCCAGGCATTCTTCTAGTAACTGGAGGACCTCCCCCCCAGTCCCAAATATCATAGATTCCAGGACATCCCAACGGCACTGCATGCTGGGAACTCTGGGCCTTTTGGGAGACATTACAGATCTGAGAGACAACATTGTTTTTTTTTTTTTTCTTAAAACTTGAGTTTGTTTCGAAAATGTGCAAAGCAGGTTGTACTAGATGTGACTTGCACTCCTGTGCCCCTGTTTTCTTTACTTAATTAGTATATAGATTTAGAGGAAGCTCCATCAGAGATAGAAATACCCCCCTCAGGGCAGTGAGAAGCATCCACAGAGCAGGGCCCTTGATAGATTCTTATCTAAGCCCTGTGGGCGTGTGAACTTCAAGTTCAAGCCTTTTGAGAACAGATTGAGGCACCACATTCCCGGTATTTCTCTCCAGTGGGAACAGAAATACCCATGGAGAAAGTTTCTCAAACACTCTCTGCCAAAACATCTTGCTCCAAACTCCCACAGTGCTTCCCTTCCATGAAGAATTCTAATTTGCTTCAAAAATAAATCCAGTACTTACATGGCAGAAAACCCCATTCTGCTAATGACATTGAGAGAAGTATAGATTGATGAGTAAGAAATAGTAACTTAAATTATAAAAATCACTCTACTTTTGATTTTTATAGGAGTAAATAACTTCTGGCTACAAGTTTACCTTTAAAAAAAATCCTCTATTGAATGCAAGCATTGGTTCAGTAATCTGTGTAGCAGATATTATATATCTAGGCTAGCCCAGATTCTTTAAACATACAAGCACACACAGACACACACACACACACGTTTATGGAAGATGAACACCCAAGGTCGCATCATTTATTTGCCATTAAACACATCTGCCCAAAGCCACAAGGTGGTATATTGCTCTTTTCTATAACCTGCAAGATTATAGCAGCTTATTGAGGTCAAATACTGAAATAAATTTAGTCTGTCATTCTGATGATTCCTTTTTAAGTATGATGTTATGGTGAATAAGTATATTGGAGGAAATACTAAGATATGCTTAGGGCCCATTGGTGGTGGGCACACCTTTAACCCTAGTACTTGAGGGGCAGAGCCAAGCAGATAGATCTCTGTGAGTTTGAGGCCAGCCTTCTCTGTAGAGTGACTTCCAGGACAGCCAGGTCTACACAGAAAAAAATAAGGCTTAGCCAGACAGGATAGCTCATATCTGCGATCCCAGACCTTGGCAGCCTGAATTAGAAGGGTTCCTGCAAGAGTGAGGCCAAACTGAATTGTATACAGTGAAACTCCAGTTTATCCCCAGACATTGAGGGAGGTTCTGTCTTGAGGAAACAAAGAGAAAATGTTTCTGCTGTTTTCTGCAATTAACAGGAGGATTAGGAAGAAGGGAGAAGATGGGAGGATTAACACTTGCTGGCAAGGTGAGGCTACAAATGGAAAATATCACCCAAGCATGGCAGGGGACCAATATAGTGGCTATCTTTACAGAAGAGGATCCCCTGTGCCCAGTCATACCAGAAACACAGGGTGCCACTAACCATGACTCCCTTTTACAGGAGAGGGTCTCCTGTGCCCATAACAGTGGCCCCCCTTTACTGATAGGAATAGGACCAGCTGTGTCCGGTGACACCAGCAAAATGGGGAACCAAGAAACATGGCCTCTCATTTACCAAATAGGATGAACTCTGCCTAGTGACTGGAGGTCCAGTGCAGTGACCAGGTAATGAATAAAACATATTCCATGTAGTGGGAGAATATTGAAAATGCTCAGATAGCTAAGCTCACATTTCAAAAGATAATTTGACAAAAATAAAATAAAATAGGGGTAGCATAATTTGTCACGTGGTTATTTAAAGAATTCCTAAAGAAATGGTGGTCGTGTCCTGATGTATTTCGTCTGCAACCACACAGAATCTGTTTACCTGAAACAGTGGAAAATACCTTGCAAATAGTGGACTATGGGAGACCAACACTGGGAATCCTTGAACCTCAAATTTCTTAATTAAATACAAAGAGTTTATGCTGATTAATTCATTAATCATTTCCATTGTGATTATTTCTTTTTTAAAATAATACTAATAAAACCTAGAAACTGCTTAATTATTTCCTTCATTGATTCATTTAAACAGTCAGTAATGAGTACTGACTGACCAGTAATGTGGTCAAGATCCTTTCAGTAAAAATAAAATGAGCTAAAGAGAAAAGATTTCTTTCATGAACTATACGAAGTTGAACACAGATCCCACAAAACTACCAATGGCTCCATTACTACTGTTGAATAACTTTTTCCAAACTCAACTTCAGACCATCTCAAAGATAACACAATTCATGGAGTCTTCATCAGAAAATGAATACAGTCCCTTAACTACTCCAGATGGATTAGCTGGAGTAAAATTCACCTGAAGAGGAACGCTGTCATTCAAAATGTAAGCCCTCTCCTCAAAAAGCTAGAACACTGGTTAAGTTCTTTTCCTTGCGGGTGGAACTTCCTATCACAGATGTCATTTGGATGTGACAAGGTTCCTGAAGACACTGGCGCATGTACCTGGCTGCTTAGTTCTCATTGTGTACCATTCCACCTACTGTTTATTCTGTGAGTGCAAAGCCCATATTTATAATACCTCAGAATGGATCCCAAATGTCTTTCATATTTTCTGTGTTAAGAAATATGGTTCTTCTCTCCCTTGCCTGGCATAATTGTAAATATAACTGTTTTTAGAATAATTAAAGCTAAAAGAAAGCAACTCCTTTTAGAAATGACCTAGGTCAGGAGGCTTCCTGGTTTTTATTGCCACTTCAAAGCTCAACCAGATAAATCAGCTTAAGGTATAACTTTGGCCTTCGGTGGAATTCCACACAGCTATCTGAGTAGGATGCATTTTAAGATCACAGGCATTTTGCATGCTTTCTGGTCCATCTGTAGTCTATGCTGAGAATGGTAAGGTTTTTTTTTTTTCTTTTTTTTTTTTTTTTTTTTTTTTTTTTTTTTTGGTCCACTGCTATAACAGTCAGGATTCTGGCGGCTGAGCAGTTCATTCATGTTTTCTGAAAGCCACACGAGAGCTGTTAGCTCTGCTGCCCAATTTAAACTGTTTATATTTCCTTTCCAGGACACTCCGGCCAGCAGGATGGAACAGAGCCTGGCCATAGAAAAGCAAGTGCCTGGATGCCACGTGGTCCATCTCCTTTAGATGCCCTTGACTCATGCATCCTGTCTGGTCTGATGTTGTTTTTCTGATTGCAGAGTGTCTGGAATGTCCTGAGATGGACATACCACCTTCCGAGGGTGAGTCCTGTGTACAGTAGCAATTGTGCTTCCCTGGGCCTCTCTGTCACTCTCTGATTCCACTCAGGGGTCTAAATAAAGCCAGTTTTCAGTATAAAATGAAGCCTTTGCTTAAAGACTCCAGTTTAGTGCTCCAGAGAGAATTAAACTAGAGAATCTTTAAGCCTAAGATATGAACAAGATAATTTTTTAAACTAGACAATTTATGTTAAAGTTTTAAACAGAAAATTATTTCTTAAGAGAACAGGAAATTTAATTGAGTTATTAATGTTTTATTTAATAAATGATCCAAATTGAAAATTAATCTCACACATGAAGCAAAATGTTTATGGAGGTTCTCCCAATGTTTATAATTATACCAAATTTTAAAATTGTTTCTGTTCAACTGTATTAGTAGATAGCCTGAAACTCAGCCTGAGAAATGAAGCAAGCAGTCAGTTCAGTTAAGAACATTAAGAGGCAACGGGATGATGGTAAAAAATATTGGTCTTTTTCTTTTGACTACTCACAGTGAAATGTCTGTTTAAATACAAAGCAAAAGTAATAGAAGAGGAACAGGATCAGGATCAGTAAGAAAGGTTTTCAGTATAGAAACATAGAAATGCTTAGGTTTCTCTCCATGCCACTGACTGGGAATAATGAGTGCGAACAATCCAGCTGTTTGAACTTTCTGTCAAAAAGTCTTGGGAGAATTATATTCATCATTCTCATAACCAATCCTGATCAAATGTTAATAAAATTACAAGGTATAGAGACATGTAGCTTTTATTCTCTTTGTACATTCTGGGAAACATTTGAAAGATAATTGAGTACTTGTACTGTCTGTGCAGAAGCTAAAACCAAGGTAACTGATGGCTCATGTGTTACATCATTGCAGAACCACCACTTGTGAACCAACCTTTCTCTTGGTGAAGGTTTCCTCTTCTGAACCAGCTTCTCCTCCTCAGTTCCAGCACATTTAAATGGAGGTAAACAAAAACAGAGCTCGTCTATTTTTCTCCTAAGTGTAACCCTGAATTCTGAGAGATCAGTTATGGTGGGAACTTAAATCCCAAATGGAGCTGAAAGGATGCAGAGGAAGAGTGTGATGTGTTGCCAACTGACCGAAGGTTTATCTTTTAGGGCAGACTTTGTCTGCAATGACAAATTATTCCTTACATTCCCATACAGTTTATCTTCTCGCTCTTTAGTCTCTAAGCCTAAACTGCCTGCCCTCAAATGTAATTGCTTCTCTTGCTCCTTTATGAGTCATTGCCGATTCAGCTAAGTCCACCTTGGAAAATCCCACAGCAACGAGAACACCTGATAATGTACTATCGCAGTGAATTACGACGCTTCTTCCCTGCATTCCTATCCATATTTGGACTCCGTAGTCATGGAAGAACCGTTTTTCTTGTGTTAAGAACCTTTCATGTAGTACAATTATTCTATGATTTAATCATTCCTTTCTTAGAAAAATGTCTGATTAGAACATGATATATTTGTAGTGTTCTTTTGGAAAATTTAGGGGTTGTGAGAGATGATTAGCAGGCTTCCTTCCTTCTGGCAAACAGGGAAAACAGTGGAAAAACAAAAAGAACTTGAACAAAGACTTTAACATACAAGTGGAAAATCTATACAGCTCAAGACACTTGGTGATTATTGAAAAGCTTTGATGTAACAAACAAAGGAAAAAAAAACATGGCAGAGAGAGATCTTGAATTTGGTATGGAATACAAGGTTGAAAAGTTCTGCCAAGGGTGGCTAGGCTTTTCACCAACAGTTGAACTTTGAACATTGATGCCTTTGTCAACTGTAGTACATGGATAAATCTACCCAAGCTTCAAGTACTGAGTTCTAAGTCTGAAGCAGTACAGTAAGTTCTAAATTTTCTTGCTGCTGTCTCACAACGAGAGCAGAAATGTTCTATCACACCACACATTTTCCCTTTCTTTACTAATTTCTAGGACTGTTTTAGCTTCTTCAAAACGTCATTTCTGTGTTGTCATGGACAGTGAGAACATCTCTGTTGCTTTTCTTTTATCTAACTTCAGCAGAACTGCTTCCCAAGGAGAAACTCATCAGGCTTCAGACAGGAACTTCCGGAAAATGCAGCTCTTCGTAGAGAATAAAGAAATCAAGAGTCTGAATGGTAAGAAGTTCACTTCAGCCAAGGCAGGTGCCCACTAGAAGACGTTACGATACCCAGGGAGGCAGCATATTTTACATTCATGAGTATAACCCACAGAGGTGGATGGGAAGCAATCTCCATACTGTTTAGGCTGAAAAGAATTTTATTCCTAGGAGTCTGCAAAGCATCTACAAACTTGCATACCAGTGACCCCTTTCCAAGGAATAACTAAAACTTTGCATGCCAGGTGTGTTTGTCTCTCAAGAGCTGTGGCCTACTGAGTAGACTTACCCATGGGACAGAGTCACTCAAGAGCTAAACAGTGCCAGTGCCAAGGGAAACGGATGGTCCAACAGATGTTTCTAGAGATGCCTCCCTCCCTAAGGGCCGTGGAGACATAGTCTGGAATCTAGATGGAGTTCTTGTGAATGGCAGCAACAGTGTTTTCAGGAGAGAATATTTTACTTTGTGGCTGGTCTTCAAGTCCGTCTGCATGTCTTTGAAATCTAACTCTGATTGTCTCGACAACAGCCTCTAAGGAAACACTTCTGTTTCTGTCTAGAATGGAGGCTGTTATTGGGAACTGAACACAGCCACTCATCTACCAACTGCCCCAGCACTTTTATTCCCCATAATTGGAAGTTTCTTTGTTATGATTTGGCAGATAAGCATTTGCCTTTCTGAGTTATGTTCTCAATTTTTTTTTGTTTGTTGTTCAAAACAGGGTTTTTTCTATGTAACAGTCTTGGCTGTCCTAAAACTCTAGATCTTGCTGGTCTCGAACTTACAGAGATCTGCCCGATTCTGCCTCCCAAGTGGTAAGGTTAAAGGCATATGCCACCCCTGTGTGACCTCAATTCTTTTATTGGTGATAAACAAAAGTTCACTTTCTTTCCTGACAATGTCCTGGGGTAAGCTAACCAAAAGAGCTGACAGCTACTACTTCTGTCTTGACTATCCCAACCCAAGACCAAATTGCCAGTAGGCACATTTAAGGAATACATCTAGGGTAAGATGATTCTAAATGGTGCCCAGTGCTCCTCAAAACCCCGGAGTCCGTCCCTTGATATGTTTGTTGTAAGCCTGCCTATTTGTCTTCAGGAATCTGAACGCATCGTGGTTATGAGCACTCACATGTGAAGTTAGTTATAGAGCCCAGTAAGCATCCTCTTTTGCCTCCATCTTCCTTTGCATACTCTGATGCAGCACACTGCCAGGTGCTGAGCTACTCCATGAACACCATAACTTAGCAGAGAGCAGAGGAAGGACATGGTTACTGGCCGAGAAGCTGCAAACACTTTCCATTGAACATCTCACTAAAAGGAGGCACGTGGCATCAATAACCATGTGAGCATCCTTGGATGGCCTGTTTCCTTGGTTACCCTAAGATGAGCATGGTTTCTAATCTTCATTTCCACCTCAAAGTTTAAACTCCTCTTTTACTGGGAATCATGAAGGAATAAAGAAAAAGCATTAGTACCTAGGTGACCCCTGGCATCATGTGATCTCCTCGGCCTAATGTCAACTCTGCTCTTTGGAAGGTCCCCCAATGGCAGCTGTGCCTGACCATCTTATTGTCAAGGCTGGAAGATTTATCTTTATGGGTCACTGCAGCCATATGCAACACCTGGCTCCGAGCCCAGGCCTTCCAGGATGCTGTCCCTCCGCCCCTGCACTATAAGAAATTCCTTTCCTCTGGTGTCCCACATCAACACAACCGCACATGACAGTGACATGCATACTGTAATTACGGATAATGTCAAAAACCTGGTGGTGGTGCAGGCCAAATATGCTAAACTACTTCTTTGCCTGACATTTCAGTCGATCTATTGGCATAAGTAGTCAACCTCCAGGACTTTCCCTCCTATCTGGAGAAAGATTACTTCCTTCGGCATTCTGTTGTTACAGTTTGCCCACGTTTTGAGGGTAATAGCTTTTATTCTATTACTTCGAATTCCATAAATGCACTGGTTTTGTAATCTCTAGCTCCTCTGTGGTGGTAACACGGGCCTTACAAGATTTTACTTATACCATATTACCCTTTTGTTGGAGCTAGTGGTCCAGTCCACATTACCTACCTTGCCTCATGGCTGATATATACATGAGCTGTCACTTGAGCATCTAATCAGACTTCCTTAGTCTTCTACAGCACATAGAAAATAGAAACTCTCAGTTTCCAATATTTCACACACACAAATGCACGCACGCGCGCGCACACACACGCACTCACATACATCTTAACTACAAACATCTCTCTGTGAAAGCTCATTGTTCTGCTTGCTTTTTTGCTGCAATAAAAGCCATGGCCAACAGCAACCTGAGGAGGAGAAGGTTTATTTGACTTAAAAGGGTTCCGTTCATCACTGAGGAAAGGAAAGCCAAGAACTCAAGGCAGGAACCAGGAGGCAAGACCTGAAGCAGAGAACGTGGAGAAATTTAGCGTACTGACTTGCACCCAGGGCCATGTTTAACTATCTTTCTTGTATTTCCCAGGGCCACCCAGACTACAGTGATACGACCAACAGTCGGCTGGGCTCTCTCTCCCACATTTATTATCAGTAACGGAAATGCGACCCAGGCTAATCCAGTAAAGGCTTCTTCTTCTAAGGTGACTCTAGATGAGTTTCAAGGAGACAGCTGAGGCTAAGTATGACACTCATCCTTGATCAACGGCACAAGTGCCTTGGACTGAGTGTAAAGCTTTAAAACTGGAGCTTGGGGATGGGGCAGAAACAGGCCGCCCTTGTCTGTGGACCAACCAATAAGATAGTATTAAGGACCTGTTACTAGTGCACAGTTTTGAAATCCTCTGACTTATTTTTGTGTTACTGGAGCTAAAATATATGAATGGAAACAACAGAATGGGAGAGGTGTTTGACTAATTTACTAATTCTACTAATTGCTTCCATCCCATAGTCCTTGCTTATGAGATCTGTGAGTCCACAGTGGGGATGAATGCCATGGCTGGGAGCTCTCTTAGAGAAGAAGCAGTCTATTCATATCACAATAGAACAGGGAGGGGCTGGAAAACAAAAGCAGCAGTAAAACCACTTCCTCAGAGACATATTTCCAGCTTGGTCTCTGTCTAAATCAGGGTTTCTGTTGCACTGAGAAGACACCGTGACCACAGCAACTCTTAGCAAAGAAAACAATTGAATTGTGGTGGCTCGCTTACAATTAGTTCATAGGTTTAGTCCATTGTCATACTGGCAGGAAACAAGGCAGCGTGAGTCAGAGATGGTGCTACAGAAGGAGCTGAGAGTTTTTATATCTTGCCTCGCAAACCACAGGAAGTGGTCTGGGACACTACACGGTATCTTGAGCATATATGAGACCTCAAAGTCTGCCTCAACAGTGACACATTTTCTCCAAAAAGGCCACACCCACTCCAACAAAGCCACACCTCCTAATAGTGTCCTTCTCTTTGGAGACCATCTTCCTCCAAACTCCCAGTCTCACCTCCTAAACTTTCTTTCCCTGCCCTCAGTGTGCCGTGAGAAGGGCACCAAACACTGGACATACGAGCTCTAGGATACAGCTCGTTCAGATCATAGCCTTGTTTCTCATCAAGATAAAGAGACAGCAAGAAGAGAAGGCACGGGAAGAGGCAGCGTTACCATGGATGCACTGATCTTGGAAGCTCTCACTGTAATACGTACCGATATTTATAATTTGGAGAATATTGCTTTCTTTTCTACCAAGGGGGTGGGTATGCATGTTGGCAGCTAGGTAGAGACTGAGCTTTGGTTACTTCTTGCCATCCTGGTTACATCCTGCGCCTACCACCATTACCAGGGTCTTCCCAAGTGAAGAGCAGGTGCCAGAGCTTTGTACTTCTCATGTGCAACCTTTCAAGTAGTTAAGTTAAAACAACAGGAGTGGCCAAGGGATTTGACTAATTGTTGCAGTTCATCTCAACTGAACAATAATAAAGTGTAGAGCTAATGAGACGAACCAATTACAGTTTGTGAAATATTGGTTCGAACAGATAGGCATTGTGAAACAGTAATTAAGTATTTTCATATCTGTAGTACTTGAGGTGTTAGACTAGACATTGTAGTTGGGAGTTTAATTTAAGTGTACAGAAATTCTTTTTCTTTTTTTAAAAAGTTATTTATTTATTTATTAAAGATTTCTGTCTCTTCCCCACCGCCGCCTCCCATTTCCCTCTTCCTCCCTCAATCAAGTCCCCCTCCCTCATCAGCCCAATGAGCAATCAGGATTCCCTGCCCTGTGGGAAGTCCATGGACCAGCCACCTCCATCCAGGTCTAGTAAGGTGAGCATCCAAACTACCTAGGCTCTCACAAAGCCAATACATGCAGTAGGATCAAAAACCCATTGCCATTGTTCTTGAGTTCTCAGTAGTCCTCCTTGTCCGCTATGTTCAGCGAGAGAAGCTAAATAAGAAGGAGAACCCAAAGAAAAACATATAGGCATCCTCCTGAATATTAACCTTCATCAGGCAATGAAAGGAGACAGAGACAGAGATCCACATTGGAGCACCGGACTGAAATCTCAAGGTCCAAATCAGGAGCAGAAGGAGAGAGAGCATGAGCAAGGAACTCAGGACCGCGAGGGGTGCACCCACACACTGAGACAATGGGGATGTTCTATTGGGAACTCACCAAGGCCAGCTGGCCTGTTCTAAAAAAAAAAGCCCAGGATAAAACCGGTCTCGCTGAACATAGCGGACAAGGAAGTGTACAGAAATTCTAAGACCAAGAATCTTATAGGGAAATTACTCTTTTATCACATAGATTTGTAAACACCAGTCTTAATGATTAGGGAAGCATATTTTAAATGAGTCACATGCCAAAGGCATCCTAAAAATGTAAAATTTGAAGGTTTATTCTAGGTACAGGAAAGTGCCTAGCAAAAGTAGTGAGGGGTAAAGACAGGAATAATATGTCAGAGTCATGTCTCACTAAAGCACCCAGAGTCTGAAAGACAGCAGTGAAATGTCCATCATCAGTGGGGTGGCTCGGGTCTCACTTTCATTTGTATAAGCTAACCACATACAGGAGCCATGGAAATTAGTTTTCCATGTCCACACTTCTTTTTTCAGGACAGTACTATGGTTAGCCTCCAATTGCTGGTGGCTTTGACTTTTTCCATTTTTATAATGGTGCAAAAACAAAACAGACTCAGTAGACAACCTACTCTAAAGTTCAAATCTTTATGTTTTCCCAGGATAGTATTAGGAGAAGTTTATGTGATACTTGACAGTGGCAGCTAGCTGCGCCTCTCTGTGAGCTGTTAGCTACAGGGGAAACAGCTGATACTAAATGGTGAATATTGGTAAACAAAGATGCTCTGAAGATTGGTGCATGTTCAGTTTCTGTTGGTGTAGCTGGAACTCCATCAGAAGTTGAGTAGCATCTGTATATAGAAAGACTTAGAGCCTCCCATTTCAGACTTTAAATTTCTGGAAACTTTCCAGACACTAGATTGTTCTAAAGACTTGGAACAATCACTCACTTATGTATGGAGTCTTGGCACAGTACCAGCACACAAGGGAGTCCAAGGACTTAGATATGATTAATTTTTCTCAAATTTTAAACTCTGTGTTATGTTTGAAGCAGAAGTTTTAGACACAGCCCCATTGGATCCTCAGGTTCTCCTGAAATGTTCCTTTGTCTGTTGATGTAAAGACCCAACAATAATAAATCTAAAACATCTTTGATCATATGAAAATTATTTAACTTACCAAAGACCTGTCAGGTGGTTGTGATCTCACTGCTTAAGTAGTATGAGCTAACAGAGACAGTCCCACAAGAGGCATACCAACTCAGATCATTCCATGAATAAGTCACCCAAAAGTATCAAACACTACCTTATTATACAAGTATCCAGAAAAAAATGTAGCATAGGTAAATATAAGATGGAAAGAGCTTTCATATAGATTTCTTAAAATTAAATTAATAAACTCCAGGGTCCAGAATTAAATTATCTCATGAGCCTTAAAGATATTATCTCTCTGGTATCCTACATAGCAAAAATAAGCAGGCTTAAACTCCTTAAGGTTGGTATACCCATCAGAATCATGTACTCATGAATTTAGAAGGAAACAAGCAACCTAGTGACATTATGGCATAAACAAAAGATAGAGTAATTTAAGTAACAATGAGAATGATACACAGTCTCCATTCGCACAGTCAAGGAAGAACTCATTTCTCTTGTACGGGTCCTCTTCCACTTCAGTCTCAGCTCTCTTACGAGTATACCACTCAAAACTCACGTTCAAAGCCATCATTTATGAACTTACAGAGTTTACAAATACAGCACTTAAAATTCTAACTCCACGTGCATTTTATTTGGAGGTAAATGCTATAGAAAGTTAATAGCTTCCATGACTAGTGAATACTAGTGTCAGCAATACTTCATGTGAACCGTGGCCATTGCCGCAGGTTGTAATTCCAGCTATCAGCTCGGGGGGAGACAGCTGATACTAAGAGGTGGACTTTCTTGACCGTGCCCTCATGACTGGGACTAGTGCTCTTTTTTGAGAGACAAGAGAAAGCCTGGGGAGCTCACTCATCCCTTCCACTGTGTGAATCCACAGCAAGCACACAACTATTTACAAGCCAGAAAGTAATCCCCGACCAGACACCAGATACGCCACAGCCTTGATTTGGGAGTTCCCAGTCTCTTAAACTTTTATTTGTTGTTCAAGCCACTTGTGGACAGCCTCATGAATGGACTAGGACAGAATTTAATTATGGAAGTTATTGACCTACAGATGCAGTTATTAACACTTCGTTCTCTACTAAAGATTAAAAAAATAAGCTGTTTGGTTCACATGTTTTAGAAGAGATATTTCACCACCTCACTTAATATAATCCTATGTTAAACATATAAAGATGATGCATTAAAAAATAACCCCAGTCTTGTGTGTTTACCAACAATTAAAAGAGCATAATTAGATAGTAGAACAGACATGAGGAGATTGGTCAATTTAGGTCAAACATAGTTTATTATTAGAAATAATATTTTTTCAAGCAATAAAAGCACTTTGCCTGAGTCAAATAAATAGATCCACATATTAATATCATTTTCTGTATGTGTGTGTTTGAAAATGATTCCTGGACCACGAATTCAGAAATATGATTAGGAGAGAGAATTAATTTAAAATTGCCACAACAAATCAAGCTTTGCAGAAAGGACAAGGGGGGTTCAAGCCCTTATTTGAGACATCTTTTTGGAGTCAGCCTAAGAGTTGAAACAGACTAAACTGAGATGTGGTGGAATCCTCTGTGCCCAGACAGACTTGGCTCCTATTACCCAGAGCAACTGCTGTGGGCTGCACCACAAAGAAGACCGAGCTGCGGTGTGTGCGCTGAGGGACAACCTGCTCACATTCCTGCTAGATTAAGCAATATGTTTCTGCATTGGACCAGATGAAATTTTTTGATAACATCAAACCTCAAATCCAAAATCTTTCAGCAGCCAGACTTTTAGTTCCAAACTCTTCCTAATTATTGCCAGCACAGCAGCTGCCAGGAGCTCTGCTGAGACCGACCTCACATTTTTCCATTATCCGACTACAAAGGAGAGGGCAAGGAAGACCGTTCCCCTGCGACAGCTATCTAATTTGGCTCAGATTCAGAGGAGAGGAGGGTGGGGCATTTGGGTCACAATGGAAGAATGGAAAAGCCCCCAAATAACACTATGACTTCTGAGTGGTTCTCACCTTTGGGGCTAAGAGAAATTCCTTTTGAAAGAAGATGACAAGTTGAAAAGTGAACTTCAGGGAAGATCCAGAGCGAGTTGGACAGGGGAATGAACAGTGGATATGAACATGTGTCTCTGCATAAATATATAAGATTTGTAAATTAGGGAAAAGAAAATTCTACCTTGAAAAACCCAGTTTATACATAAAACATAGTTACTTTCATAATCTTTATTATTGTCTCCCATGCAGGGTTGGTGCGTTTATGATGCATCAATTTCTTAAACATGTAGAGAGGCAAGAGCACTCTGGTTGGAAGACTTGGAACGTTGTCAGTCTCTAGCTCATGTGGTCAGTTACTGCTTGAATCTGGGCCGTACTTTGTGAGGCATCTTAAAGATCTTCCATGGATACCATGGTCTCTGTGCTAGCTCTTCCGAATGTGGCAACTCCACAGCACCGCAGAAAAATGTTCCTAAGAACCAGGCTATTGTTAGATTATCAGAAAGAAGAACAGCAATGAGGATGCACACTCAGTCATGGCTGATGGAACAGCAATCATCAGCCATGCCCTGGGAAACCTTGAACTCCTCATAAAACATCGCGAACTCACGGAACTCAGTGGTGATGTGCAATGCAATGAATAAAATTACAGATAGGCTGTAAATATTTTTGCAAGAACTGGTATTAAAAAAATCTATTCTCAATTTATTTTTTTCTGAAGAAATTTATCATTAAAATTTGAAAGCAATATTTCACAAAGATTAAACGAAGAGATTAAGGACAACCGACTGTTCTTAGATATTGAATTTGGGTTCTCTTCCTTCTGAGACTGGACCAATCAATGATTAGAAAACCATTTCTTTTTTTAAAAAATAGGTCACTAACTAGAGTTAAAGGTAAAAGATAGAATTCCGTGTTCACTCATCTAGATTAGACAAGGCATTATGTTCACATTAGATTGATTTAGCATTGGGTCTCCATATGTCCATATTGTAATTATCATATGATATAAACAGCACGCCTTCTAGTCAGTGGCATGAGCATGTGTATAAGTCAAATCAGTCTAATTCTAGAATCACAGAACATATTCTGACATCAAACCAGTGTTCTTGTGTATGTAAGGCAGCAAAGACAGACAACTCTCGTCCTGCTCTTTGTTTTACAAACGCCTCTACATCTGTGCCATGACACCGCTTCTACTTGTCTCTCTGGCTCAACAGGGTGCGGCAGAATGACTGTTCTAGGATAGTCATAGCAAGGCAAGGCAGAAATGGCCTTTTCAGATAGGAGGCATGGTGGCTTCCTATGGGAAAGTCACAATAAACACACCAGCAGTAAACTGGAAGTCGGGTAAATCGCCTCTGCAAATCAAGGCTGTAAATTCCCTGGAGACCCTGCTTCCATAGTGACAACGTTATCATCATCCTGAACTGCTACAG
Organism: Alexandromys fortis; assembly: GCF_014885135.2. Lineage (NCBI taxonomy): Eukaryota > Metazoa > Chordata > Mammalia > Rodentia > Cricetidae > Alexandromys > Alexandromys fortis. Next base: position 2,344,053 of record NW_026067984.1, on the reverse strand, counting down.
GAGCATCCAAGTTCTTCTCACCTCCACTGAGGCAGGGAGACCACTGATGGAGACCCTGTTTCCATAGCGACAACGTTATCATCATCCTGAACTGCTGCAGGAGCATCCAAGTTCTTCTCACCTCCACCAAGGCATGGACTCCACTGCTGGAGCTCTCACAACATAGCCTGGAACGTGAGTGTTCTGAGGCCATCAATAAAAGAGGCTCCGGCTTCACTAATTTTATTGTGACACAAGCTGACATATTTTAGGTTTATGTTAGCATATATAATCCTTGACTGACAATTATATCCTGTTCAGATTCATCCATTATAAAGCGAGAATATTATCAGTTGAGAAAGAATTTCATATAGCATCTCTTTTGGCACACCTTCACTTACTAATACAATGTACCTTACATAGTATGTATCCTTCGCTTGATTTTAAAGAAAAGGACATGTGTTAGTTAGTTACAGTCTCATTGCTCTGACAAACACCTGACAGCAGTAACTTAAGTCTCATAGTTTGAGTGTGCAGTCGAGCCAAGGAAGGCATGGTGGCTGGAACGTAAGGCAGCTAGTAGCTTTGCATCCTTAGTCAGGAAATAGATGAACATTGCAGCACAGCTCACATTCTCCATTTTATTCAGTGTGTTATGCTAGCCCATGAAATGGCACTGCTCACACATAGAGTGGGTCTTCCCACCTCCGTTAGCCCAGACTAGAATCTCATACATGACAGCCCAGAGAGAAGTACAAGATAGCAATGGAGTTTCATGAACCCGTAAATTTCTGAGAAGCATGTAAATGAAAGCTTTCCTCAGAATAAGTGAGTGAAAAGGAAGAGTGAAAATCATTTGGGAACAGACTATGAAGGAACAGAGGGAAGAGATGAAAGTCAAGCGAGATCAAAACTGAGGTCTACAAGTATCTTATGAAATGCCCATGATGGAAACGATGTCCCCACCCTTCCAGCACCTTTTCCCCAACTAGTGAAATCTGCGGCAAACACAGAGAGTATGTATTTAAAGTCTATCTTCAAGGTCTTTGCCTCAGGAAAAGCAAATTCATACTTCTCCAGTTCCACTAAAGACAATGTTTAAAAAGACTTCTATCCAAGTATTGAATCTCTTGGAAGGAGCACTCTAGTTGTGATGATCCAACATTCCAGGATTTAGGAGGAATTATTTCATGCCACAAAAAGTTTCATGCCTCCAACAGACAAATGAGACAATTTCTGGATATAAGATATTGATGTACTATAACAAAATATCCAAATTCACCAATTTCCTAAAGCTGTGTTTCCTGAATTACTTTGAACTGCAGCTACCCTGGGCATCTGGGAGATAATGAGGAAGAGATAAGTATTATTTCTTTCAACCGTTTACAAACTAGTTGGATTAGCACAGAGTCGTTGATAGTCACTTACACCAATGTGTTAGATTTCTACCATCAGTGACCACATCTCCAATGACAAATATCCCTCCCCTAAGGGAGGACAATGACTTCAGATTTTCAAATGATTCCTTGAATCCGGGTACAATAAGGGAGAGTCGGTCTATCATTCTTGCTGGTACGGGACTCTGAGAGAATGTTTTATGAGTTTATTTGGGGTGAGATACAGCCTGACTGTCATCTATACTATAAGTAAGGAGTGAAAAGTAGAGGAGGAAAGATTGAAAGTGGAAAACACTTACTGCAAATTTTAGCCATGAAGGCCATGTAAAATAGTTCTTGGCATTTTCTTTAGTAATCTCACCCAATACCTATGTTTTCATCGTATATAATTAAAATTAACGTAATGATTATATCATAGGATTTCATATAAAGTCCAGCTGTCCTTGAAATGTCCACCAATCTAGCAACAAAGATTTATGTTCTATTTCTTACTTCCCAAAAGAAATCTGCAGTTGAAGAATTTAAACACCTTGCAAGAAGAGACAGAGCCCTTCAAAAGCTGAGACCCAAGTCTGTGCTATGCCCTTTGTTTCTCGTGGGACTTTTGGGGATGACCGTACATAGTTCTGCTGCAGGAATCCAAAACACCAAATCCAGGCTTCTCTTAGTGTGATTCTGACCTGGAACTAATTTATGCCCTTGGATGTGTGGAATAAAGCCAGAGACCCTCAGCCTGGGCTTCTTCATCAGTGCCTCAGCTGCTCCCGAGCCAGAAAGAATGCTGCCTGGTATTTGACAGAAAGCTGCGGGGCTGCCTGGACCAATGCCCCACACAATCTCCTCCTGCAGATGTGCACGCCCCGTGTCACGGCTCACTCAATGATGAAAGTCAGAAAAGAGTCTAGGATCCAGTAAGAAATAAAACACTTGGCTCCACATTTGGTACTCACCGTGGCTGCCCTCCAGATGTCTGGGCTCCGAAATGGAAATAACTTTTGGTAATTCTCTGTGGTTCCCGTTCAGAGGGAGCTACTGTTCCAGGGGACAATGAAACCCAAAGCTACTCACTCTGCCTTTGTTATTTAGCTGCTCTCTCTCTCTCTCTCTCTCTCTCTCTCTCTGTATGTTAATGCACACACTCACTTGTGTGTGCAAACACATATGCACCTGTATGGCAGATGTGTGTGCATGGGCTTATGTATTCTCTTAAATGAAACCATAGTTTAATATTTTGCCTTTTTTCCTAGTGCCTACGAGGTAATTGTATAACTGATTTGAAAGCAGTTTCAAATGCTTCTTTTCATAAGCATATGGCCCTGCTAAAGTCTCTGTTTTACTCTAAGTTGTGCTCTAGCTAAGAATATGAGAGTTATTACACGTCCATTTGCTTCAGGCTCAAGCCAGTGCTTCCCTTTTGCCCATTTATTTTCCTACTCTTCGTTACCCTCTTTGCTTAAGTGTGGAGAGAAACAGAAAAAAAATCAAATCACTTCCTTTCCATTTTGAGGTCCTTAGAAAACTTCTTGATAGTAGTAAACATGGATTTGAAGTGAAAATTGGATGACAACTTTAACTCCTTAACAAAAGTCAAGCTTAAGTCAAGTAATTTAAATTAGCAAATACATTTAGCCAAAATTAATAAGACTAGGAAAAGGGTCCTAGAAGAAGGAAAGTGTGTATAAGTTCCCCAAAAGAAACCTAAATATAATCATCACGAGACATTTCCTCTAAAATGAAAAGTACGTTTAAGAAAGGTAAATTAGCATGAATTAGTGGATTGATAATGCATACATGATTAAAGCTTTTAACCTGGAGTTACTTAAATTATATTTGAAGGCAAAAAGTGAAAGAGAAAATGTTTTATTCCACAAGATGCAGGATTAAATTTCCTCTGAAAACTTCTACATAAAATAATCAATGTAATAAAATATTCCACCCATGGACATAAAGAAACTGCAGTCTTTGAAACTTAGCCATTCCAAATCGCTTTGCAACACATCAAAAAGTCAGATCGCAGTGCCTGCCTCTTGCTTATTTGTGAGTGAGTACCTTGAACTAGAAGAGGAAATCTCAGTCATTCCTGTGGCTGCCTGAATTCACTGGAAGCCATTCCTGAACTGTTTCAGTACACCAGAGATCTAAAGGGAGGTTCCTTTAAGTCATCACTGGGAGAGAGCAGACGGAGAGACAGAAGAGAAAGGAATGGGGATGGAAAGGAAGAGGACACATAGAGGTACCTGGAGGCTTTGACACCCTCTCATTGTGACCTCGGTCAGCACCATGCAAATCCCAACACTGAAGACCCTCAAGAATCCTCCTGACTGAGGCAGAGGCCCAAGTTTTATGGTCATGTCCATCATGGGAACCAAGACTCCCTAGAAATGATCTTGGGCCATTCAAATACAAGAAGTTATTTAAATGGGGAACACTGTGTATCTCTCTCTCTCTCTCTCTCCCTCCCTCCCTCCCTCCCTCTCTCTCTCTCTCTCTCTTTGCGTATCTTTCTCTGTTGTTCCCTCACATGAAAAGTTATGCAGTTGTATTTCTTTTTATTTTATCACAACCACACTGCCAACATGGCTAAGAAGAGGAAGATAACCTGTAATGTTGATTGTTGTTATCTAGAGGCAGCATAACCCAATGTTAATAAGATAGTGTGTGGCCACTTACATTTTGTCACAACATCCTAAAAAACAGTGAGCTCTGAAAAATACTGAATTCCCGACATCCTTGGCCCTTTGGGAACCAAAGTTTGTATTCTAAAATCCACCGATGAATCAGTTTTCAAACATATTTTCTTGCCTTTTTCTTGAGGCTTACATTGATGTCACCATGGGCCATTTTGGAATGTAATCAGTTCTCAACTAAGAACAGGAATATACAAACTCCATTTTTAAGATATTCTCTGTACACATAAAAATTGGATGAGAAAATTAATTAGTATGTATATGAGGAACACAAATTGAACTTGGTGTTTGTTTGTTTGTTGGGGGGTGGGGGCACAAGGTAGATAAGATAGACCTGAGAGGGATAAGAAGCAAGAGTGATCACTGTGTATTGTATGAATTCCCAAATACTTATTTATTATCTTAGGGAAAAGGGGGTGAGAAGGCATTCGTATTAACTATTCTAGCCAGGCTCTCACGAACACACACACACACACACACACACACACACACACACACACACACACGGGGGTGGGTGTAGGATGTTACTAAGAAGACTCCAAGTAAAACCCTTTCTGAAGCCTCCAGCTGGGAGATTAATTTATAGAAAATGTTATTCTGAGCCAGACTCTGGGGAGCTGGCCGTCAAGGATGTCCTAGATAGCGCTTTGCTTTGTCTGGGCCCCATTTCCGGGCTGCATCCTTAAAATTGTTTAACTGAATCATACCCAATTCCTTTAGGTCTGAGTAAACCACGAGTCCTGTGACTTCAATTCCCTGTAGTGGGGTCATTCAAACGACCTAATCACATCCTTTCACAGGAGGAGGTACCCTAACTTCTTGATATAATGAGGCCTGCTTTCTGCACACCTCGGTGCTCACTCTGTTCAGCCCCTCATCCCCATGCATGGTGTACTGTGCCCTCTCCCCTGTGCCGTTAGTACACATGGCTGGACGATTGCTGTTGCTGTCAACTCTCCAATATCAAGTGTTGTTTGCTCAATAGCCACAAAACACAAGACAGGAATTTGGAAACCAGGTAAAGGCCTATCCCTTTGGGTAATCTGCCTTCAGGATTTTGATGCTTTGTACGTGTTTTAAGCAGATTAGAACTTTAGACTAATTTATAAATCCTTTGTTTCATCTTCCAGAAAGGGAAGAATCTTCAGACAAAAACTATTGTTCTAGCATTTTGTAAATGGCAGCAAAATAGCCAAGACCACCAGGCTTACTTTTTCTGCCAGTCTCTGAAGTTCACACTATGACATCTTTACCCCATTCCTTTATCTATGTTGCTAGGCAGAGTGTTGCAAGAGTGTGTGCCTGAGGAGCTACCCACCTCATGGCTTCTAATCAGGAAACAAAATGACAAATTAGAAAAAACAAGAGTCCCAATATTCCTTCAAAAAACAAAAGCTCCATGTTTTTATTTTTCTCTCTTAAGGTTCTACCATCTTCTGTTACCACAACAGACCTTCTGGATAGACTGAAAATTCCAATATCCAAATGTAGTAAATAGTCCATGAGAAGTTGAGATTCTTACCACCATTATTGCTCCCACTGCCACGCTGGACTGTTATTTTTCTATAAATCTATAACACTGAAGTTAACATTTCATGGAAGAGCCATAATATCAAGGCAGCCATGGACATTTGTCAGTATTTCCCTTCTTGATGGGTATTGTATCAAAACCGTTATTATTAATATTATTATTATTGATAAATGAAAAGAATGGGAAAAACTGGGACTACTGATGTGAATTAAACATTCAACAGACATAAAATTCCCAATAGTCTTCTCAAGGGATTTAATCTCTTAATTCATTACTTCATTTAATTTTCAGAAAGTTAACTTCCAAGGAGATTTGTTATCTCCTTGGTAAAAATGTTGACACACAAAGATGAATCATTTGCCAGGGCCACAAAATGATGATAATGATGATCACAGAACTAGACCCTGGGAAAACGTCAAGATGATTTCTGTTCTCCTGCCTTTACTGGGGCAGAAACCAAGTATGGCTGTGGTGGGATAACCCTCCTGAATGCTGTGAACATATGTTGTCTCATTGGCTGATAATAAAAGCTGCTTTGGTCTATAATAAGGGAGAATATAGCTAGGCAGGAAAGTCAAACCAAATACAGAGAGAAAGAAGGGTAGAATCAAGAGAGATGCCAGTCAGCTGCCAGAACAAGATGTATTAGAGCACAGGTAAAGCTGCTTGAGCAACATTTACCATGCATGGGTCTTGACAGAATAATGCTCTGGGTTGGCCTATTCCCTTTGTCTTTTGCTTCCTTTCTTTCCTATTCTTCAGAGAACTCTTTCTAAGAGAGAAAGTTAAAAACACATACACACACAAACAGGACTAACTTTTGGGGCACCAATCCTGAGATCCTACCCCTCATCTATATAATACAGAAAGTTTCTCTTAAAATTGTGAAATCTCTCTCTCCAGGGAAGGAGATAGGTTATCTGAACATCTTCAGCTCTTCTTTCTTTCCTCCAAATCCAGTCCCCAAGTCTCACTCCCAGCTCGGTTTTGATCTTCCCTTCCAAACTTCTTCCCTACCACTCATTCCTTTACACCAGCCCACAGCTTCAGCAGGCAATCCCTGAGAATCCAGAGTCCACTATGACCATGGAAGTAGATAGGCTGGCTGTAGATCTTTACTCTCCTTTCTCTCCTTTAAATGCAACTCCCCAGTCTCATCCCCAGCTCTGTAGCAGACCACCTGTGGAAGCCTCTTCCCACACTGTGGCCCAATTTCAAGAGGGAGTAAGATCCTAGTGGAACAAAAGGCTTTCCTGATGACCTCTTCAGCACTCCCCCATGCCAGCCCATAACACTTATAAGCATCAGCTCTCAATACATAGAAACACATTGTATCTGGAACTCTCAGTGGCCACACCTAGCATTAGAAAATTCCCTACCAGGCTACATATCACAATACAACCTCCTATGAACCAGAAAGGACAACAGAAACCAAAGAACAAAACACCCACCCATAAAAACAAGACCAGATATCATCACTCAGAGTTACAATTTTCCCAAAACAGATTCCTAGATACCAGCATAAAAAAATTAATAACAACCAGAACATTGTGTCCCCACCAGAAATCCTAGCACAATAAACCCCAAGAACAAAAAAAAAATCTAAAGAGAGTTCTTACTAATAACAGCACTCTTGAAACATCTAGAAGAAAAGAAAATATCACACAAAAAAGAATAGAAACCAAGGAATAATCTAACTTGGAACTGAAATCAGAAAAAAAAGGACAGAGGTGGTAAAGAAACAATGAAACAAAAAATTTGATATTTTAGAAAATAAATAAGATTAACAAACCTTTATCCAAATTAACTGAAATTCAGAAAGAGAATAACCAAATCAACAAACTTAGAGGTGAAAAGGGGAACATAACAAGAGTCACTGAAGAAATCCAAAGAATACTCAGGACATATTTTAGAAATCTAAGGATAGTTAAACCATCCTGAACAATAAAAGATCTGCTGGGGTCTTAGCATACCTGATTTAAATTTGGACTACAGAGCTGTAGCAATAAAAAAATGCTTAGTTATTTGTTCCCTTTGCTCCTTTTCATCGCTGATCTGCATTGAAGTGATTGCTAACCCCGTGTCACAGTCAGTGTTAGTCTGTCTTAAAATCTCCTTGGAAAATGTCATTTTCCCAAAACCCTTCAATTTTTCCTCAGGTAGACTTTTAGTCTAAGGTCAAAAAACAACACCATTTTTGATACAAGCTTACAAGTGTGGTCTCTAGGCTACTTACTAATACTCCTGCCCTCTGAAACTTCTTGAACTGGGCCCCACAGTTCACATCATCCTCAGCACTGTGTTCCATGCTTCTCCAAGGATGGTCCATTAAGCATCCCTCAAAGCATCCGTCTGCTTTTCTTACAAAGTCTTAATGTCTTCCATATTCCTCCAACCCACAGCTTGGTCACTGCAAATACTCAACTCCTGACACAAATATCTGTCTCTTCAAAGAAATAGGACAGTGACTAGGGCATACAGAATAGCTAAAAATCAACCACAAATAATAATAATAAAAAAAGAACTTCTGGAGGCATCACCATTCCTGACTTCAGTAATATCAACATCAAAGCATTGGAACAAAAGCAGACACATGGATCAATGCAATCAAATTGAAGAGCCAGATATGAATCCACACACTTCTATGTACACTTGACTTTTTTTTTTTAAGGAACCAGAAATACACACTAGAAACAAAACAACATCTTCAGCAAATGATTCTGGAAAACTAGGTGGCTACATTTAGCAGGATCCAAATAGATCCATACTTATCACCCTGTACCAAACTCAGCTCCAAATTTGTCAAAGTCTTCTACATAAAACCAGATAAACTGAACCTGATAGAGGAGAAAGTGGGGAATAACCTTGAACTCATTGGCACAGGAAAAAATCTTTCTGAATAGAACACTGTTAGCACAGGTACAAAGATTGATAATTAATAAATGGGACCTTGTGAAACTGAAGATCTTCTGTATGGCAAAGGACCACAGTATTTTCACAAAGCAGGCGATTACAGAGTAGGAAAAGTTTTCCCCAAACTGCACATCTGATAGAGGCCTAATCCAAAATATCTGAAAAACTGAAAAAGCTAAATATTAAGAAAAATAACCCAATTTAAAAATGAAATACAGATCTAAGCAGAGACCTCTCAAAAGAAGAAATTCAAATGGCTGAGAGACACTTTAAAATTTTTTCAGCATTCTTAGTCATCAGGGAAATGCACATCAAAACTTCATTGAGATTTTATCTTTCACTCATCAGAATGTCTAAGATCAATTTAAAATTGATATCTCATCCTCACAAGGACACAGGGTAAGGGAACACTCATCCATTACTGTTAAGAATGCAAACTTGTACAATCACTATGGAAATCAGGGTGGAAATTACTCAGAATAATGGGAAAAGATATACCTCAAGGACCAGAGGAAGATATACCTCTTCCTACCACAGAGGCACTTGCTCAGCCATGTTCTTTGCTCCTCTGTTCTTAATAGCCCAATGTTCTTCAGCCAATGAATATGTAAAAAAGTGATACAATTATACAATGTAATAGAGTAATAGTCAATAAAAATGAAATCATGAAGCTGGGTGGTGGTGGCGCATGCCTTTAATCCCAGCACTCAGGAGGCAGAGGCAGGTGGATCTCTGTGCGTTTGAGACCAGCTTGGTCTACAAGAGCTAATTCCAGGACTGGCTCCAAAGCAACACATAGAAACCCTGTCTCAAAAAATTGGAAAAAAATGAAATCATGAATTTAATAGTTAAATGGGTGGAATTAGAAAAAAAATCATCCCAGTTGAGGTAATCCAGACCCAGAAAGACAAATATGCAACGTATTTCCTTATATGTGGATGCTATCTATTTAGTCAGTGATAACCTAACTGCAATTCATAGAAACACAGAGCTTATATATAGAATAAAAAACTGGGGAAGGGCATGTAAATCTCCCTAGGAAAGTAAAATAGAATAGATAGCTATGGATGGAGAGATGGACACATGGATGAGGTATGTGGGCTTATACAGAAGCATCAAATGGGGAAGGAGGAGTGAAAAGGGGGATGAGGAAGTATATAGGAGAAAGAAAGAGAAGTTTAAGGGCCATTTGAGAGATTATACCAAAGCCTAACACAGGAGAAGTTTCCTAAAATACATACATATATAAGGGTAATCTAAACAAATTCATAAATAATGAGGGAGACAGAGTCCCAACTGAACATCTCTTGTCACCAAATGAATCTTTTCCTACCAGGCATGACTTACATATAATTGAGCTGTTGGCCATATGGGTTCCCATGGGAATCCAGACAACTCAGGCTGTTGTTAAAACTATAAATTGCTAAGCACAAGTAGATACTCCATTACTGAAGAGAACACCTATACAACTCATTAACCGTGAACTAGTTGAGCTGGTGCCTACAAAGATCACTCACCCAAACATGATAGTGTCTGTGGTACAGGAAGGTATTCTGCAGGCTACCAAAGAAGAAGAGGAAAGATAACCGATCCATAAATCTTTTGATCTTGTCCTACGTGCAAGGTACGCTAATGCAATGGGGACACAAAGCCTGTGGGAGTGACCATCCAATATCTGATTTGAATTAAGGCCCTCTGTGTAAGACTGAACTCAGCCAATGCTGCCTGGGTGGCTAATAACTGGAGTAAAGATACCCCAGTGACCTATGGTAAAACTAAATACTACTGTTCTACAAACAAACAAAAGTAGTAAAAATAAAATGACTCCTAAAGACAGTTTTGCTATACTCAAAGATCAGTGACTCTCTCAGCCATCAGCAGAGAAGCTTCCTCCTGCAGCAGATGGGAACAAATATGGAGACCCATAATCAGACACCCTGCAGAGTGTGAGACCTTGAAACACTGTTGAAATAAGGAGCGGCAGGGCTGCGTCCCCAACACCCCGGCTGCTTGGCTAGCTTATACCCGAAATAACAACACACAAACTGTATTCATTTAACTGCTTGACCCATTTCTATCTAGCCTCTTCTAGGCTAACTCTCGCACCTGGACTAGCCCATTTCTAGTAATGTTTGTAAGCACCCCAAGGTGCGCTTACCGGGAAGATTCTAGCCTAAGTCTATCATGGGTTGGAGCTGCCTGGGAGAGCAGAGCATGGCGTCTCTGCTCCAGAGAGTAGAGCTGTTGGGTCCCTCTGGAAGCAGAGCAGAGTCTGACCTCACTTCCTCTTCCGCCCAGAATTCTATTCTGTTTACTCCTCCCACCAATGCTTTAACCTATGAGGCCAAGCAGTGTGTTTATTACTTAACCAATGAAATCAACAGATTGATATATGACATTCCCACATCAAAACACCTAGCCCTAAACATATTTTTGGCAAGTGGAGAAGCAATGAGGTGTTAGGTCAGCAAGCATCTACCTAAGAGAAGAATGACCCAAGAAAGAAAAATAAAGGATCCAAAGGCCTAGTTGTGCTCAGCATATTTCAGAAGCATGAGAAGATAGTGCAGCAAGAGAAAGAAGTTTTCAGGAGGCTGGAAAGGGTTATGTGCAACTTTGGACTCTGGCAAAAAAGCCTCTGGATAAGATCAAAGTTTAATGGGATTTGAAGCTATAAGAAAAATAAAACTTGCTGATTCTAGCTTTCAGATTGTATTGAGACCCTTCTGTTAGAGAATTGAGGTTGAAATATGTTGCAAAAAGAGAGTCCCAGCTGCCCAGCTAGTTTATACCCGAAATAACCAAACAGAAACTATATTCATTAAAACACTGCTTGGCCCATTAGCTCTAGTTTCTTATTGGCTAATTCTTACATCTTAATTTAACCATTTCTACTAATCTGTGTATCGCCACCTGACTGTGCCTTACCAGCAAGATTCTAACCAGCATCCGTCTCTGGCAGAAGATCCATGGCATCTCCCACTCTGTCCTTTTTCTCAACATTCAGTTCTGTCTTCTCCACCTAAGTTCTGCCCAAAGCAGTTTCTTTATTCATTAACCAATGAAAGCAACACATGAACAGAAGAACCTCCTACACCAGGAATCAATCAGAAGGCTACAGTTGTAGCTCACAGTTGTGATGTTAACCAAGGAATAGAGGTAAGATTAAAGGACATGAAGGCATGCAGAAGAAACAGTGCAACTTGGGGCAGTCTGGCATGCATTACTGTGCATATTTCTAAGCCCACAAATACTAGTTTTGTGTAGGCTCAAATGCTCTATTCTTTAAATTTTGTGCAAGACAAACCAAGCCTAGCATCTTTCTTCTGTAAATGTCTCTCCTCTCTGAGCATGAGTAAAATGTAGGTTGCAGAAATGATGTTGAAAACCACAACAAAGTACAGACTGCTGGGAATTTCTATTCATAGTAACTTTATTGTCAGTTAATCGTCACTTAGGACACATGTCCATCCAGGCAGGGCACTAGCAGTGAGAGAGAAAGAAGTGGACAGGATCTCCCAACCCTAACCAAAAAGTTGTCTTTAATTGGCAACTGCTTGTGAGGAAAAGGTTAGTTTTCTTCAATGGAGTCTTACAAAGTATATAAACTACATTAAAGGGAAGGCCCCATGCCCAGTACTAGAAGGGCCAACACTAAATTCACTCAAAGGTATTTTGGGAGTTGTTGTTTTTTTTTCTTCAATTTTTGTTTCAAATGCTTTGTTTAGACAATATTTACCTTGCTGGTTTTCGCTTGTAAATTATGGCTTTCAATTTTGTGTGTGTGTGTGTGTGTGTGTGTGTGTGTTTTATTTTCCTGTGTTTTCTGGAGAGAAAGAGAGAGAACAAGGAAGAGAGGGGGAGAGGGGAAAGACTTGCAAATAATACTATAGCAATTATATATATATATATATATATATATAAACCTATCATATACAACTGGAATATAATGATAAACTCAATATAAAATATTGTTCTTGTATTTCATGTATTTATTATTCTGTGTATGACATATAACATCATCTTTTCCATTCATGTTAAATTTAATCTGTGTAATATTTAAAGTAGGGAACACATACCATCTTTTATAATAATTATATTTTGCTGATACAAAGTGACACACTAGAAAGCTTTTAGCTTTCCTGATCACATATTTGAATAATTAATTAATTTATACATGTCTCATTTTGCAAACGGTTGTTGGGCCTCAGAAAGCCATTGAAATAGAAACATAGATTATTAATAAGACTCCAAATTGATACACTCAGCACTAGTGTAGTTTGGTCCATGATCACTTATTAGTAGCCCCACCCAGCCCCTGGTGCTCAAGATGACTCACACTGGTAGTTCTGGTAGATGGATGTGTACCAACTGACATCACTATGGTAGAGTGTACCTATCATGCTTTGGCAGAAAGAGATCGCCCATTGTCTTGTGCGTAAGAAAACACAGATATTGTGGAATGAACCCAACTGTAAAAAGGAGATCCTAAGGATGAAGCAGGCTGCTTTTCCTGAAACGTGTGAGCTGTGCATATGAAGAGCTTGTTGTTTTTCTATTTTAAAAATAAAGGCACACATTTCCCACATCTACTTCCTGACTTTCCTGATGCTGTGTTTCAGGATAATAAGGTACACACAAATTCCTGCTGTGGCCCCATGCAGCAGCATAGCTTTAAATGATTCTAATGGTACACAAGAACACATGCACTTGCTAGGACACATGCAGCATCACTTTGCCACAAAAAAAAAAAAAAAAAAAAAAAATAGGGCACCATTGCACTAGGCTGCTCTGCTGTCAAAATCATCTGAAAACCAGATCTTTGCTTCGGCAAGCTTCATTAGCAAACTTAAAGGTAAATGATCAGACAATAATGCATCATGGTAGAGGTTACTGTTGCTGCCTACACAGAATTGTTTAATTTGTCCTGTATATTTCTTCTACATGTACTTATATTCCAAAAAGCAAAAGAACACACAGACCTGATCAACCTGTAGTTTTTTGCTGGCATTTCCTAGTGAGGTTGTTAGTTACTCAAGGACTATTCCCTCCTTTCTTTTCAGAGTTTGATCAAATAAGTAACAAATCAAAGGAAGCAGTTGGGAAGATGTGGGGATCTGACCCTATTTCACCCATGAAAAACAGACTCGCATGGGGAAGTGTGTCATTCCAGCAACAAAGGACAGGCAAAGCTGGAAAATCCAAACATCGCAGCGAAAGGCGCTTTCCAATCCGTTAGATCCCTGCTTTAGTTGGCACACTGCCCACACCTGAAATACAACAACTCCCATAAATATATAGAAATAAAAGCAAAGTTTTACCTGCCCCTGAAGAAATTATTGGTATTAACACTTTAGGCACTATAATTGGGACGCATTTAATGGAAACCAAAAGGTTTCCAGCTTACGTTAGTTTGTCCTAGAGAAATGAGAATGTCAGAAGTGACCCCAGTCATTCCATACAGTTTTCCTGATAAAAATCAAAAAGGACATCCTCCAAGTTTGTAAAAAATTGGCTGCAACTCTGCAACTGGCAATTGCTGGCAGATTTTCATTCCTTCCTCTGTATCTCAAGTCTGGGTTTTGTGCAGGAAAACCTTTGAAGTCCATGGGAGTTCTGCTGCAGGGAAGGGGTGTCTGGGAACTCAGATCTTTGCTCTCTTCTCTGCTCCCACCTATTTGGTAAGTAAGTGGAGGAGTGTTGAACTAATGCACGCTTCTGCTTTAGCTGCTGCTTCTCCTCACGTTATCACAGAAAGATTGGTTTGAATAGTACAATTCAGAGAAAATATTAACCTGCATGATTTCTCCAGATATGGCAATAACTCAATTAAAATTAAAACATGCATTTGCACCTTAACTTCTAGTGTGCAGGTAAAGAGCAAAATGTGAAAAGGTGTGTGTGTGTGTGTGTGTGTGTGTGTGTGTGTGTAATGATTCTGAAAAATACGCTAATTGGTACATAAATGGCTTTAAATCTTGCTGTCTGCCTCTAACCCCTGCTTTCATCTCTCCTCCCCTTTTCTCCCCTTCTCTTTTCCCTCCTCTCTACCTCCTTTCTGCCCCTTTCTTCTCCCTCCTAGATATAAGACTTTTAAAAAGTTAAGTCATTTGGCATCAAGTTTTCCACATTAGTGTCTAGTCTAAAATGGAATTTCTTCCGAAGGCTTAAGCAAAATCTGTCTAGCTATTTGTGAGTTATGTGAAAATGGAATAAATATGTTTCTCCAGTTATAAAAAATACTGTTAAGATTTTTTTCTCCTTGCTCATATAAATCAAATGGGGCTGAAGCAATAAACTTCAGACCTGGAAAGATTAGAATCTCACTGGGGAAAGAAAATGTAGCCAAGTTCAATGAAATTCTCTTAAGTAATTTTTCTATTTGTTAATCTATAGCATTTTGAATAAAAGTTGGTTAAGTGCACCCAGCAATACATTTTGTCCCCTGTCCTGAATGTGCTTTTCTCTCTGCCCTAATATCTCTGCAGTCTCAAGGCATTAGGAACTGTATAGTCAACAACACAATAACTAAGTGATTAATAATAGACAACTAAATCAAAAATGTTTTAATATTTAAGGACTCACTAGAATAAAAATATTTTAATTTTTGTCATATCTATCTACTGTCTCCCAAAATTCTTTTCAGATCCACCCTTCCTTCCATGCCCACTCAACTTTGTGTCTTTTAAAAAAAAATCCTTCATGAACAATTTTTGTTTCCCAAGTATTCTTGGATGCATGATTTTCCACTCAAGAAAACTCAGCTTAACACATCTGTTGTGAATTCATAGGTTCAGTCCTGCAATGTCCAGGAGACAATAGCCACCACTTCTAGTTCTCCCTCATTGTCCACCAAGATCCCTGTACTCTGGGAAGAGGAAATACCATGTATATGTTTCATTTAGAGCTGAGCATCCTACAAACTTATTCTCTGCACCTTGTTCAGTTGGGAGTCTTTGTGTTGATCACCATGTACTGTAAATATAAGAGAGTTGGGAGAGGCATTACTCTGTAGGCATACTAAGGTCATTATGAGTCTGGTCAACACTATGTCCATTTAACAAAATATTGGTAGGTTTCCCTTAAAGCTCATGACTTGTATTTTTGGGTGATTAGCCTAATCTTTAAGGGCTGAACCAGTTCTCCAGTCCAGGCCTCTGACTTGTCTAGCCATAGCTTCTTTGCCTGATAATGGTGCTAAGTATTGGTTTCATCTCATGGATTAGGACTTTAATTTGATCATCAAATGGCTGGTTACTCACACGATGTTAGTGCCATTATTGCATCTGTGGGTAAGTCTAGCCAGGCTATTCATTGCTGCATCTCACCGGGGTTTGTAGCTGGGTATGATTGATGACTGCTTTTCTCCACCAAGAGCTTGCATACCACGGCAGTATCTTGTACCATTTAGGGGCCTATGGGACTTTGCAAACCAATGATTCCAAAAGAAATAATTGATTTCTGGCACTGGGATTTTTACTACTTAGCTTGTAATGTCTGCTAAGTAAGTGTTTTTATGTGTTTGTTTATTTTGGGAAGTTTCTGCTTTAGCAGATTTCCACATCTTTTTCAAAAACCTTTAATGGTATTTGTCCCTCTCAATACTCTCTCCTGTACCCTACCCTCTGTTCCACCACACCCAGTACATCCCTTCCTGTTCTATATTTACCTTTTTGGTGTGGATGTGGAGGAAGGGTTCTTTTTCTTCATTGGTGGCAGGAATGTAATGTAGTACAGTCACTGTCACTACAGAAAGCAGTGGGGCAGATTCCCGAAGGACTCCATATCCCATTCTGAGAATACCTGCTCATGGATGTTCACTGCTGCTACACCCACAATACACAGTACTTAAAAGTAGCCTAGCTGGGGCTAGAGAGATGGCTCGCAGGTTAAGAGCACTTATCGTGATCTAATGTTCTCTTCTGGCTCTCAGGGGAGCCTGCACCCACATGTCATAAACCACGCACACACATACATACATACATACAAAGACAGACAGACAGACTGAGAGGGGATTTACAAGTAATGTTAAGTGTGTAAACAGCCTTTTTTTTTAAAAAAAAAAGGAATAACTAGGATTATAATTTGCTCTGCAGACAGTTTTTCCCTTAATTTATAGTAGAAACTATTTTCCACAACTCATAGTTTTGCTCAACAGCTAACTACAGCCAATTAGTAACATGGTTTTGCCACTGGGGTAAATACAGTATAATAATGTATTTTGAGACAAATTTTTAAAAAGGGACAGGGGCATGCGCACGCATACACACACACACACACACTCACATACACAGAGAGAGAGAGAGACAGAGACAGAGATACAGAGAGAAGAGAGACACATACACTCAGAGAAAAAGTCCACTCACCTTTCATTACAGTATATACTCTTGCTCCATTTCCTCCTGAGTCTTTGCCCAATCTCTTATTGACTCTAATCCACAAACTAAACTTCAGTGACTACATTAGTGGTATAGAAAGAGGCACGCTACCTTCAGAGCCTCACACCAGGCAGAGTTCCAGGTCTCTCTGGGGAATCCAGCAGTACCACTTACTCAGACCCAGGACCACTGCATATTCCGCTTTGGTCTGTGTTCTCCTCCGTGGCCTGATTTAGCCTTGCTCCCTGCTGACGTCACTGGGACCATTGCTACACCTTATCCTGATCACTACTCCTGAACTTAAATTTGAAGAAACCCTGTGGGTCATAACACCTACTTCGTGTCTCTGTGTGACCCAACAGAAGTCCCTTTGCCATGACTTTTTAGTGAAACCTTCAGTACCCATGATTGTCATCCATCATAGATATAGTAGGAAAATCTCTGCATTTTCTTTACTAATCAGTTAGGTCTTAGTATTATGAAACTAACTTTGAACTCATCATCACTCTCCTTCATTACTGTGGATCTCTTTGCCTGCAGATCACTACACAACACACACACACACACACACACACACACACACACACACCGCTCTTTAATGTTTTTGGAATGAGTTCAAAGTTTGGTTATTTTGTATTCCATATTTTGAACGTCTTGGACCCCTATGGTCATTTGTATGGATGGCGTTACAATGCTCTTAGCTATTCTTTGTGTCAAAACACCTCGCTAAATTTGTACTTCCAGGATTTCTCCATTAAGTAATCTAGCCTTGAATCAACTCTGCTGTCTGGATAGTTCCAGAACTATTAATTTCATCTTGGCTTATTGGAATTGAACTGAAACTAAGTCCCTGTTGCAAGCTTCATCTTCCTCGTCCCCATGCCTCCCATACTCTAGACTTCCTTTTAACTAGCTGCAAGTGCTTTTACTTAACAGGTTTCGGTTTTGACAACCGTGAAGGCATGCACACGGATTTTTCCTGTATCTCAGCCTGATCATCAGCCTTTATTCCCTGACCCATCGATGTGAACGGCAGCAATCAGAACTTTCTCTCCGCAGCCTGCTCCTCTTTGTTGTATCAGCATGGTTTTCTGATTTTTCTTCGCATTGCTACCTTTTTTTTTAACCTTTATACACAATGCTTCAATGCCTCTACATTAAGCAGATTTCGAGACTATTTTTATGCTTTTGTTAAACAAGAAGAGTATGAAAGTATTAATCCTAAGGATTGGAACAGTTTATGAGACATTGACATGCTGTTTTATATCTCTTCATACTGTCTGAGTTCCTTCCACTTAAGGGTGCTTGAAATAATAGATTTAATGTGACATTCACATTCAATGACTGATTTTCCTTAACTTGTAAGTGTTTAATTCTAACCCTTCTCCATTAAACCCTATTCTTTATACCTATTATTTTTTAACTCAGTGATCTTCTCTTCTTGCCGAGCTTAAAGCTCACCCCAAGAACTGCATACTAAAATACATGGACAGTGTCTTGGCCAATGTTCTATTGTGATGAAGAGACACCATGACCATGAAAACTCTTATAAAGGAAAACATTTAATTGGGGCTAGTCAACAGGTTAAGTAAGAGGTGTAGTTCATTTTATTCATGGTGGTAAGCAGGGCAGTGCAGGCAAATATGGTGCTGCAGAAGTAGCTGAGAGTTCTATATCTGGATCGGCAGGGAGCAGCAAGAGAGAGACACTGCACCTGACTTGATCATTTGAAACCTGTAAGGACACTGCTAGGGACACATTTTCTCCAATAAGGCCACACCTACTCCAACAAGGCCCCACCTCCTAATCCCTGTCAATTAGTGCTGCTCTCTAATGACCAAGCATGTATATATATGAGTCTATGGGAGGAACAGGGTCATTCCTATCCAAGCCACCACCAACTGGCTTTGTTTCTCAGATTATGAATTTCTCAGCTGAAAGCCCTACCTCACAGTGTTCAAGTTACTCAATACGCTCTAATCCTTTGTCTGTGGGCAGTGTCTGACCTTTTATCGCACTGATATGTCAGAAAGAAAATCAAGGGCTCCACAGACCTAAGTTGAAGGACGTGGAACAAAAAAGTTCAATTTTCTCTTAAGTAGCAGATCACACACACTTCCCATATCCCAGCCTACCCTCCAGAGAGAACCTCTTCAACCTGCAGCATTCGTACTGCGCACGCTCCACTCCCACAGACTAAGACAAATGTGCATATCAGTCTTCCTAACGGTTCTCAGCTAGACTGCAGGAAATTCCCGCCAAACTGCGGTTGTTGTTTCTTGCAGAAATTACTCAAGCCGCTGCAGTCATGGAACCAAGGTAACGTTTGACAATCAGGCAATCCGCTCAGCTTTGCTCAGCACACTTTCTTCCATCAGCACGGACCAGTTTCACGTGCAACCTTACACATTTTCTGCCTCTTCACCCGTTTCAGCAGACGCCTCACTTGTAGGAATATATTCCTCTTATGATTCACCGCCGTGTTTAAACAGAAGAATGTTTTCTTTCACCATGTGTATTTTCTGAGAGTAAACTTTCCACTTCATATTGGGAATGACAGTGGACAGCCCGTGATTTCCAGTCAGGGCTGACATTCTGGTCCCCACACAGAAGAGACACTGTCATCACTCACGGAGAAGCCATTAGCCAAAATGAAATTGCTTGGTTTGCTTATTAGAGACAACCAAGAAAAGAGACTCGCAGCCAGGGAAAGAAAATACAATTCCTTAAAGCTTCGAAAAAGTGCTTTGCCTACATGTTTAATACAAAATGCAAACGAAGGGTGTTTCTAAAATTGTGCAGAAGAAAAATACATGTGCAGCGAGAAGAGTACACTGTCCATTTAAGATACCCAAAATGCATTTCCCAAAGGGTTTTCTTTATCAGCTTTGAAACTGACTTATTCCAGAAAAATAATATCGGCACAGTGAGCCAGTGCAGCTTTTTTTTTTTTTTTCTATCAAGGCACAATATTCTAACATAAAGCCAAAGGCTAGTCATTTTGTAGCTCAGGGGCAACTTCCACTTCCCATCACAAGGCTAAAATATCACAAATGAAACACTTTTAATTATATGTAAAAGGAGAGAAGGAAGTTAAAAGTATCCGTAGCCAACAGTGTCTTCTGCCCCATGAGGGAGAATGACTGAGGTAGCCATAATGCCAGTGAGTCAGGATTTGGCCTGGCTCTAAGATAACAAAGAAGTCACTTAGGCACAAGTGATACCACTCACAAGATTTTATGGCCTAGAGGTAATCAAGGCTTTGGGGGTGGGGGAGTCTGGGACAAACATAATATTCTTCTTGTAGGTATCAGTGGAGCCTAGCTCCCCAGACAAAAAAAAGATCTCTCGGTTGTAAACTACATCCATCCCCAGCATTCTGGGATTAGGACAGATTAAACATCCCCTTCCCTTGAAATAACTGTGTGTTTAACTTCCCTGATTTCTCCAGTGTTTCTCTGTATAAATAATGACTTTTTGCCTTTTATACCCTTTCATTGATTACCAACTGCAGAATGGTCTGCCTTGAAATCATATACACACAAACAACAAAAATGAGCTAAGGATGTTGCGCACACACAGACAGACACACACACCAATAATAATAATCAGACAACAGTCTATGAACTTAAGTGATGGGACGTGGGAGGGATTTGATGAATGTTACCTGCGAATGGCTGGAGGGAGGAAAGGGAAAGGGGAAAGTGTTACAATTTTATTTCCATTACAGGCAATTTAATAAAAAAAAAATGCCCAACCGTAAACAGATGTGCACTTCACAAACAATGGCGATCAATAGTCGGTGGTTTATATTATTGTGGTATAATAAACTCACTAAGCAGTCAGGCCTCAAGGCCTACCATTGAACACAAGTGACTTTGAATACTTGCATCTCAGAATATGCTACATACTGGTGTATAATATATTGTCCTCTCTGATAAGTGATGTGTCTGCATGATCACACCTGTGCTTGATAGAACACTATGAACCAAGACCATTTTCATCTTATTTTAGAGACCTCCATTCTGAATTAGAGATGTCTGTCCATTTGATTCTCAAAGTACACGTCGCAACCAAAATCCTGCTTTAACTCAGCAGTGTGACCTTGGTCCCTCTGTCCTATGAAAGGAGCTGAGGGAGGCAGACACAGATGTGACTTTAGGTAAAGTGTAAATGTTCAGTGGGGATGTAAGTTAAGACCCCAAAACCTAAAGATGAAATGCCATACTGACATCTGCCACCTAGCAATTCCACAAAGATGACATTTTTTAGATGATATAAAAATGCTTGAAGTCATTGAATCATTTCCAAAAGATACAGCTCCAAAAGCCATATGAGTAACATTTATTTTCAGGGTTACAGCTTCCCAGAAGCTCGTCGGTGTCTTCAGATTTGCACAAACTCAGCCAGTTCTTGTTTACTGTCATAAATCCAATCATTCAAATCTTCGCCCAGTCAAGAATGGATCAACCCAAAGCTAAAGGAATTGGATCATGAGGCTACAGTGATATAGATATATTTTTGAGGTAATATTAGGTCCCCAATTTCTGGAATAAATTATATAGAAGAGTCCTCTAAAGGAGATCTTGGATACAAAGGAAGGAAAGAAGGAAAAAGGGGGAGCTAATTTTTAACATATAATGAATTTCAGAGGTTGATTCGGTTAGATGCACGATTTAGTGGAGATAGCCCTTACTAATTCTGCATATTGTGTCAACTGCCATATAGACATTACATCCATATAGTAATATAGTAATGTTTTATCATATGTCATGTTTCTTGCCTGTAAATCCTCTCATTTATATCTGGCACTCCGTATTGTCATTTTTATTCCACTGACTTTCCGTTTCCTAGTTTGCAGTAGTAATAGTCTTCAATGTGAATGACTTTGTTCACCTTTATTAAATCACTGGCAAGCTCCATACTCAGACTGACATATTTAAATGCAGACTTAAAGTTAATTATAACTAAGAATGGAATCAGCAACTAGTAGAGTGGATACAGACCATAAAGTATAATAAGAATAAAGTCAAGTCATAGCCAGATTAATTGCAATGGATTCTCAAGTATAAATGTTTTTCCAAAACAGAGTTTCAAGTTCTAGAGAACATTTGGAAGAAATATACCTCATAAATTAAGATCATTTTCCCCCAGCATTCTTTCTCTCCACATAGATTGCTCTGACAGTTCTCTTCCTATTTTTTGTCCTCTTCCAGGCAACAACACACACAGTGAGTCACACACTGGTAGGATTCCTGATGGAATTTCTCTCCTCGTGGTTCCAGCCCTTATCCATGACAATTTCATGCTGAATCACAGGTATGAATTAATTCAGTGTGCCACCCCTTCAACAAAGATGTCATGTTATCGATGCCTGGTCTACAGATATAGAATCAAATGTTGCATTTCTTTTTTGTCCACAGTGTACCTCTGAGATATTGAACCATTGATCTCAGTGACATACTCTTTAGTCGGGTGTATCATGCTTGACTTCTGAAAGGACTACGTAGAAGCAGTAGTAGATTTTTTTTGTCTCTATGTAATCTTGGCTGTTATTGCAAAGAGCAGGCTAGCCATATCTGCTTCAGCATTCCCTGTGAGGAGATAGGGCTCAGCATTATTCTGAGAAATGAAATACATATTATCACAAGGGTTCTTTTCTGGGTTAGTACGGCTTGAGTTCTCCTTGTGAGAAAAGAAATCTAGGGCCATTTCTCTAGGACATGGTAAAAAAAGTGACTGAATTATCTGTGCATCTATGCACACATGTGCACCAGGGCATGGATGATGGATAATGCATCTATGCACACATGTGGACATGATTACAAGCTGTAGTGTGAACAATACAAAGTAACTGAATGTCTTGCCTTTGTGAATATTCAGGAAACAACACTTTGTCTCATAAAATTTAGTCTTCATAATTTTTTTTTTACTTTTTCATAACTTCACATTATTCACAGCACATTTGAAAGAGCTCTTAGTAAAATAAAGCATTAATGATCAGTTTTTAAATGTACTTAAATACGTAGTATTGCTATCAAATGTGAATATGCATCTTTTTCTGTAATTTACACTAAGCTGTTGGCATGGGATGCCAAAATCTGCACTGCTGTCATGGTAGTCACTTCCAGACATTCTTCTGAGAAGCCTCAACTCAGCCCTCCTAAAGTATAATGAGATCAAAAGAAAAATATTTCCAGCTAACTCACAATGTCATTTAAGAGGATTTCTAAGTTAAAGATAGATAGATGA
The DNA here is from genome assembly GCF_014885135.2 of Alexandromys fortis. Lineage (NCBI taxonomy): Eukaryota > Metazoa > Chordata > Mammalia > Rodentia > Cricetidae > Alexandromys > Alexandromys fortis. The sequence goes on along the minus strand of NW_026067984.1, from coordinate 2,320,916 downwards.
TAGATAGATAGATACATAGATACATAGATAGATAGAGATATATATTTTTTACGTGAGCATGCACACATGAAAATCCAGAAGTGAAAGACGATAAAATGTCAGTACTATAAACTGAAAAGATAAGATCTATTTAAATATTACTTCCCTGCTAAAACTTACTCAAATGTTTTATTCTAAATTTATTCTGATCTGTTGACTGGGCGGCGGTGGTGGCACAAGCCTTTAATCCTAGCACTTGGGAGACAGAGGCAGGCAGATCTCTGTGAAGTTCAAGGCTAGCCTGGTCTACAAGACCTAGTTCCAGGAGAGGCTCCAAAGCTACACAGAAACCCTGTCTCGACAAACCAAAAAAAAAAAAAAAATCAGATATGTTACTCATTATTACCTTTCTTCAGTATGAAGACGAGGCATCTTTTTCACACAAGAGAGAATGTTATCTTAGATCCTAGCTGTGCTGTTAAGGGATGACTTAAATCCCTGACCATTTGAAAGGAGTTATTAGGTATCCTTAATAACACTGTGGTGTCTCCAAAAGTACTATTTATAAAAATCAGTTGTTGTTAGAAGAAAAGGTTCAGAAAAATTAAATGTGACAGAGTCCATATGAGCAAGGAACAATGCGTGGACTGGCAACATTAGAGCAGAAGCAGTTCAGAAGTCCCCACCGCAGCATGAGCAGCGGATTTGAACGGGCTTTTAAAGAGAAGCAACATAGGGGAATCATCTCACTGCAATGGCTACCTGGTTACAGCGAGGCACCTTATTTTATCTGAATATGCACGACAAGACATTGGCCCTGTTTGAGCACAGTCTGATCTGTTGGCTGCCAGTGACTGGCCAAAGCACAGTTGTTTGTCATTAGCCAAATCCCAGAAGCTTGTTGTGAGAAATACCTACTAAATTAGGTCTCATTTTCCTTGTGCTTAAAGGTATGTTGCGATACTTCCAAAGTCTGTTTCATTAATTTAGGAAATTCTGTAGTTACAGAAACTGTCACCTGCCAACAGCCTGTTTAAGTTATTACACTATGCCTGATAGCATCATAAATGTGGGTGGGTTTTTTTCTGAAATTATTAAAGTCTATACTACAAGTGCATAGATGTAATTGTTCTACAATTATATAGTCAGCATTTTTTCATCCAACCAGTCACAGACACTCACACACACTCACATACACTCACACACACACACACACACACACTCTCTCACACACACACACACTCACATACATACACAAATACTATCCACATCATCATTACTATACACTAAGTTGGAATCTAAAACAGGAAAACAGAACAGACTACAGGGTGAGAGAATCTCTACATTATTTAAGCTAATCAAGATAAGCATCTAAAACCCGACCATGCTATAGAGGACTCAAAAGCCTCCTTAAATACTTTGAATGGCATTGTGATCACTTATCTCCTTGATTAATGACCTTGATATTGAACCAATTAATTAATATGTTCAATGGGAAGACTCGTAACATCCACTAGGTAAATAAATACTGGGACCTAGAATTATTTCCTCCACATCTCATTTGCCCTACAGGCTGACCCTTCCTATAACTGAGTAGATATGATTGCAAGAAGCATTCCTTAGATCTGAAACAAAGTTGACTGCTTAACCCTTGGCTTTCTTTTTCTACCTTGTCAGTATCATTATGAAGCTACAAAAGGAATTTCTATTCTGAGTCTGACAGTGGTTACCAGAGAAGAGGTCACCCATACAAGGAGACTCAGCTGTATGCCATGGGAAAAGGACAGGGGATAAAGTTCTTGGACTTGTCCCTATTGGAGTTTTATGTTTAGAGATGTTGGTACTAGCTATGACTACTAAATCATGGTGATATTGAGACTATACCATCACCAAGCAAAATTGTCAATGTTCTATGTTTAGAAAATTAGCCAACAAATGGCAAAGGGCACTTCAATTTTGATGGAATGCCAATAATCGATAGAGAAATTCTTAACCACTGGAAAAATAGTCCCTTGAGATTTGGAAGTCCTTGAAGGCCAATTATGACAATAAACAAGGCCATGAATTTGAAAAGGCATAAGGCAGGTATATGGAAGGGCTTAGAGGGAGAATAGGGACCAGCAAACAAAACCTCCACTTTCTAGAACAAAGGCCATCTGAGAAAAGCACTCAGTAGCACGTGGGAGACTTTTCTCCAAGTACTTCCTTCCCTGCAAGGAAATTACTTTCTGAAGGTTGAATCTGAAATGCTTGGGATATTGTAGATTCCTTAGCTCTTTGAACTTTTTAATTGATTCAAAACATTACTCTGCATCAAACAAGCACCTCGAGGAAGACCTAAATAAAAACTTCTATAATATCAGTTTTTGGGCGAGGAGGAGGGATCCCTAAGATAATAGGATTTGACTTAGTAGGTTGGATTTTGAAATTGAGTAAGTCATAGAAAGTCTAATGGGAAATTATTTTGCGGGTGGATATATCAGTTTCAGTTGAACACAAAGAAACCCTGGGAGCTACACAATTACCTTTTTAGAAGCAAAGAAAAACTGCATCCATCCATGCTATTTTTTTCTTTTGTTTCATCACTCAGCCCCATTATGGCTGCAACGGAAAGCTCTCATGATCCTGGGCAGTAAAATTTGAACAACTTTCCCCTGGAAACACTAACATCGCTCATCAAAGCAAATGTTTTAGAAACCCGACCCGTCTACTTTACTTCAAAAACAACCCTGTAGCAATTACTTCACTTTTCAGTTGTTTGTATTTAAATGCCTATTTATAGTTTTTGACTTATTTTTATTTGCAATGTAAATACAGGTTAGCTATGCAAAATTATATGAGTGAAAAACATGTGACTATCCCAACATACTCTGGATTTCCATTAGGGATACTTTTCAAACAGAATATTTTCTCTAGCAATGCTAATTAAAGGTTGCTTTCCCAGGCAGAAGTCGTCAAAGTCTGTGTCTTCACGTGTCATCTTTACCAAGGATGTCTACTCTGCAAAGTGTTCACTTTTATCTACCACATACCGCAACATTTTTTATTGTTCCCTGATCCTTGTTCTGATTTCATCCTCCTTGATCCTTAGCTGACTTCCTGAGCTTAACCTAAGTGAAACTTGCACACTTGCAGGTTTATACACACACATGTATGCACAGATGTATACATACATATGTGCAAGTACACGTGCACATATGCATGCATGCTCATAAACACAAGCACACACACACAGGTACATGCATGCCTGCGTGTGCATAACATTCATATGCATACTCACACACGTCATGTGTACAGTCACACCAACATGCACATACAAGCAAACACACATGCACACATACTCAAGTACACACGTGTACATACATACACTTACGCCTTGTTATCCTGATTGCTAACATTGGAGAAGGCAGTGATATGTAAAATAAAATTTAACAGAGTGACATGTTTTAGCAGATGTACTAGCAAGAACGTTTGAATAGATGTTAGTGGAAGGAAAACTAACAAGTCTGGTGGTGGAACATTTTGATAATAGAGCTCTGGGCTCCATGCAGTTCCAGGCCTTTCCATGAGTTGCCTGTGCAACCTGTGGGCATTGTTTTGATGTCTTTTGGGATCTATAAACACCAACTTACGAATCCCTGTTTCTAAACCTTCCATAGGGGAGAATAAAGTTGTCGGTAACACAGTCAACTACTAGAAACAGGCCTCCAATCTAAATCCCACCAGCTCTCCACTGACTAGTACTGGACTCTGGGCTTTATGCACAGATTATATTTCCTTAAGGAATGCACAATTCTGAGGTAATCTCTAGTTCATCATTTGGAATGTAACTTTTCGCACATAATGGATCACTTAGAAAAGTAAAGCAAATGTTTGGAGGACTCCGCAGAGAGCAGCAGCTCACACGCTCCGTCTCTTCATACAGCACACATGTAAGATCCAAACCCTCAAGTGCATATGGTGGCCAACCATGAGGGGAGACAGCGGGATATTAGTGTCTTGTCCCATGGAGTCAGATACATTACTATCTGAAAATCAGACAAAAAGCCAGGAATAGTGGAAACATGATTGTAATCCATCAAATGAGGAGAATGAGGCAGGAGGATTACCATGAATTAGACAGAGTGAGATCATGTCTAAAAATTAAGGTTTAAAAATGGATAAGCTATTTTTTTTTGCTAAAGTAATGATCTTTAGGGAGCTTTATGAGAAAAATCACAGATGAGAAGCCAACATATCTATTTTTATCACAGATCCCTAGACTATAGATAAATTCTCATGAAGCTATTATATGGGGTAAAAAGTGTAACATTTCGTATGAGTATGTTCTCATGGTAGGCCATGCAAACCTTACTATGTCTCTCATTTTCCACAGTTCTGAATCTACTCATTAGGTCTGTCTCTTTCCTGGTTCACAATACCCTGCTCTAATAAACTCTTGATAAACTCTCAGTTTCGCTTCCGTGAAGTCCGCTCGTGAATTTTGATATCTAAACACTAAACGCAGCTTCCTTTATAATTCTTTGATGACCCAGTCTAATCTAACAGGCTTTCACAACGATTACCTATTTTACAATCTTCAATGAAGTCCGATCTAAAAGAAGAAAGACGAAGGGACAGCAGTGCTCAGGCAACATCAGACACAGAATTAAAGACAGCCTCTCTTTAACTCCAGAAATGGTTGCAATGCCATCTGACTTCACTGTTTATTGAGAAGTCGCTTACAGACAGGAGAGATGTAGATTATAAAGATATAATATAGTGAATATTTACAATTTATCCGTATTGTTCTGAGATACAGACCATGACAGAGAATATGGCTGACTCCTTTTCAGCCTCTCGTGTACCCTCCTGACGCCACAGCAACCGCAGAAGTGACCACACACTAAGTTTTGTGAGCATGGACTAAGGAATCTTGTGTTTGAATTTATAGGAACAGTATAAAAAGAAAAGCTCAAGACAAATTAAAACTAACATTTGGACAAATCTTAATTCATAAACTGGAGAGTACCTTGAATGAATAAATCTTCTCAGCTCCCACAGGAGGCAAGCAGTGTTTACAGATAGAAAGACACAGCAATGCTGGAAGAAGATTTACTGATTGGTTGCAACTCAGCATGTATCTTATCTAGGCTTGTCCTGATCAGAGGGCACCCTCCCAATCGGATGAGGCTGGACAGATTGAGCCCCAGGTGTCTATGACAAAATTACAACATTTTCAGAACCTAAGTTGCAGTTAGCTCCACATACAAGCTAAGTTTAATTTAGTTTTTCAGGGTTACATACATTGTGATTATGTGTATTTGACTTCTCTTTATGTCTGTAAGAGCCATACATGTTAGTTTATGAAAGAAATCATGTGACATTATGTGAGACATATTAATCACAGATTCAGTTTATTTAGTATGTGACCAAGGACTGAGATGTTCTGTTTTGCTTTCTGACTGTTTCTGAAGGCTGCAATTCCCATAATGGGTTTGTGTGAAATTCATGGCTTTACTTACGTTCTTTCATCCTCTTTTGGCATTTGGGGGGGACCACCACCCAGCTCGCCCCCAAAAAAATCACACACAGGGAGTTTTACTTATAAATGCCCAGCCTTGCTTTGTCTTGTTTCTCTCCAGCTTTTCTTATCTTAATATAATCCACCTACCTTTTGCCTAAGGGCTTTGACCTTTCTCTTACTTCCCTGTCTCTTACTTTCACTTTTATTCCACAGCTGACTGGGTGTCTCAGCGGTTGGCCTCTAGTGTCCTCCTCTCCTTGTTCTCTTGTGCTTCCTCCTCCTTCCAGATTTCTCCTTCTAATTATACTCACTACTGCCATCCCTGCCTATCTTTTCTCCTGCCCCACTATTGGCAGTTCAGCTCTTTATTAGACCATCAAGTGTTTTAGACAGGCAAAGAATCACAGCTTCGCAGAGTTAAACAAATGCAGCATAAACAAAAGCAGCACACCTTAAAATAATATTCTACAACACACAGTACTGTTGAGAATATTTGTATGGCAAACAGTTCTGGAAGACAGAGATAATGCTGCATGCTAAATCCACCGGCAGGTTTCCCTTCCCTTCCCTCTCTCTTCCACTCCACTCCCTTCCCCACGCCCTCTCCTTTCTACCTTGCTCCTTCCTTTCCCCTCCTGCTTCTCTCTCTCTTTCTCTGTCTCACTCTCTGTCTCTCTCTGTCTCTCTCTGTCTCTCTCTCTCTCTCTCCCTCTCTCTCTCTCTGTCTCTCTCTGTCTGTCTGTCTCTCTCTGTCTTTCTTGAGTTCTCTAATACATATCTTCCACTGCTTTCTTTGAATACAGTTATATTTTAGTACTTTTTCCTATTCTAAACTTTCTTACTATATTCTTTTCTTAGTGCATAAACTTGAGTTGTTATTTTAATTATGGTCATATGAGCTAAAATATAATGATTCCAGTGAGCAGAAATCATAATGGTTTTGTTTTAATTAATTATATTGATGTGTGCTGAAACCACTGAGAGATAATTTGATGAAAGACTTAAGCCTTACTCATCTCCTTGTGGTTCTATGCATGCGTGTGTGTGTGTGTGTGTGTGTGTGTGTGTGTGTGCATGTGTATGGTGTGTATTAATTATGATTGAAGGTTATCAAATTGTCTAAGGAAGAACAAGTTTAACCAAATTACCAAAATCCTAGTGTGTTAAATAATGGATTGATTAAGAAAAGTAAATTTCCTATTATCTAGCGCTCATTAAGAAGAAAACACAATCACTTTGGTATCGCTGACAAAATGTGCAGCCTGTACCTCATTGAAAGAACACTGTATCAAATGAATCCGAGGTTGATAATAATTGGGGCAATCCAGATGACTCTGAGAAAGGTCCATGGAGGCAGTGGCACCGAGTAACCTGTGCAGTTGCTAACTGCGGAAGAATGGAAGAGCTGTTTTCTAAAAAAAGGATAATTTATCAATAGTATTTTGTTTATTAACATTTATAGAATCCTTTGCATTTGCCGAATTCTTGTCTATCACTGACATTTCATTCCATCTTCTGAAGCCAAGAAATATTAACTGTTGGAGTAATAATCATTCGAATTAATTTTCAACAGTTAGGACATTTCAAATATATTTTACAGGATTCACTAAGCAAGCCATAGAAAGAATTCTGGAATCTTAATTATAACTTTTCTTGACATTCATTGCATTCTTTCAAAAGTGAGGTTTCATGAACCACAAAGGAAATACAGAACAAAGCACAAATCCATCAACTTTTTCTAATTTTAAAGTGTTGCATAAGGATACACTGTTTGTTTGTTTTTCACTATTTTAAAACTAGTATGGCAAGCTCTCCCTGATATGTTTTTAATAAAGTTTCTATGGCAGTTCTCTACTGAAAGCAGAGCGGCTAGGCCAGGAGATTTACAGCAGCATTGCCATCAAATCCTTCTCTTTTCCTTACGAAACGTGTCAGCTATTAAAGCCTCCAGACACAGGGGCAGCACAGGATGATTCCCGAGTTAGTGCAAAGGCAAATCCACATTCCTTTCCCTCCGCATCCCCATGCCACTGCGGAAAGGCCAGCAAATGTGCCTTTTTCTCATCCCACTTCCGTAAGCTCTTTTGTTTGCCAGAAATTTATGTTAATTGCTGGAGAAAGGGACTAGCAAGGAACACAAGGGATACAATTCATGGTTTAATTTAAATACCAAACACTCAGCAGTAGAGACTTGCCTAGGGATCATATACCACCAAGATACATTACTGTAAATACTAGCAATTGTAAGTCCAGGTTTTCTCAGAGGACTTATACAGAAGGAAAACAATCAATAAAAAGAGGTTTACAGTTAACCAGGGAAATTCAATTCTAAGAAGAGTTCCAGAATTAAAATGGAACTTTCGGAAGCTTCGTGAGGCAGAAACGAGAAATGGCTTTGTCGCCATTTTAAGAAATGCCTTCTGTGTTTGTTAAGTATTTTCTTTCTTGGCGAACAAACCTCTCTGCCAATGCAAATATTCCCAATCAACCCAAATCAAAGTGAATCAAAAGATGCCCATGTTTAGTAGATGACAATACTCTCGGGTAGCCCCTCGAAAACATGGAGAGGGGAAGAGAGAGAAGGGGAGACCATGTGTTCATTCTCTGGGGAGCAGTTTAAACAGCCGGTGAAAGGTGAAAGTGGTCTTGACCTTCCCCTGGGAGGTGATACCATTTTGACAGAGTTTCTTGACCTCCCCCCTGAGGAGGGTCCCAATTTGGTGGGCTTTCTCAGAGGTGGAGTTTGGACTGAGGCAACTCCCAGCGGAGGGAGCTTATGCCAGGAGCTGGGGTGAAGTCCCCAGCTAAATATTTCAATTCCAGACATTTTGTATGAAGGGGTGGCAGGGAGCTGAGGTGACACTTTTGACCAAACATTCCTGCCTTTCTTTGGATAAAGGGGCACTGGCTCAAGTCTGGCTACTTTTTGCTGGCCTGGGGCTACATGGGAGAGATGGGCGGCTCGATAGGAGAGAGCTGGGAGTTGGTGGGCTCCACTCAGTGAGAGGTGTGGCTGGTGTGGCATCTGGTTCACTGTCATCCTGGAGACCCTAGGCAGCTGTTACTTGAGGGAGATGAGAAGGCAGGTGGCTAGGAGAAAATAGATATTATTATTGACCCTATGAATGGGACTAGCCATGGGTAGAGTCATTAACTGCTAGAAAGAATGGGACAGAGGAGTGCCCTGGTTGTACAGGTGAGGCTCAAGTGTATAAGTGGGACACAATAGGCCATAAAATCAAATTTTAGTTGATAGGTGTCCTTGAGCCAGGAGAGTTGGTACCAATGGTAAAGTCCCAGGAACTGGTGAAGGTGTTGGTGTTGTCTGGAGAGCGTTTGTTTTTTTAAGTTGGTCTTGGCCCAGAGAGCAGGAGTGACATGTAAAATGTGCTTGAAAGTCGGTGGAGTTAAAATAGGCTCTGAAGACTGTTAGTTTGTATCAGACCTGATTTTTGATACAGCAGCAGAGCTCTTTCCTAGGAACCTATAGGTATCTGTAAGACAACTGGAACAGATTAACATCTTGGTGTCATAGCAAGAGGCTATTGCTTTAAAATAGGTTAAAAGCTATGAACATTTTAGAAGACAATTAAAAGGAACTGGAAACTCTGAACCTCTGAACATATACTGAAACATGTTAATCCTAAAAGCAGCCTTCCACTTTTCAGATTCCTGGATGCTACACCTGGGGAATAGATCTTCTCATCCTGCCAAGGCAGGTAGACAAAATCTTCCCACACACACACAGGAAAATCTTTGGGCTTCTTGTCTTATTTCTGCTCCCTTATCGCTCCCAGATCAGTCTAATGGCATTTGATGACTTAAGGTAGCTCATCACTTCATTTGTTAAGTTTTCTGATAAATTACAGACAGGTGTGCCTCTTTCACAGGCTTCATAGTCCAGCATTAACAGGTTTCAGGTATAACTTCAGAGGTTCAGAGCTTTGTGTCAGCTCGCGAGAAAACTTGACTTCAGAGTGGCAGTTCAACATCACAATGCAAAATACAGACAAGGAGGTTTGAGCCTCATGGTGTTCTCAGTAACTGTTGCTATTAGGTAGCAAGCGCTCATCTTTCTCGATGTCCTGGCAGTAAAGTCCTAAACAATATCTCCGTTTAAAAAGCGCCAAGGGGATAAGGCTGTGGGCATGCAAGCTAGTGTCGGGAGCAATCTGTATGAATTTAGAGATCAAGGCCGTTTAGTCATGGAACTGTGACCCACACAAATCACAGCTCCAGAGCCAAAAGTGATTAAAGAGGAATTTCATCCTATGACCTCTTGGATGACATTAAAGCCCCTGCAAATAAAAAAGCCTTTAGAAACACCCACCAAAGTGGGCTTTGTTTCCATCTCACTTTCCTCACAGGTTTCTTTCTCATCTGTGTTCCTTCCCAACACCAAAGGAAAACAAATCTGCCGTTTCAAGTCCATAAGGCTTTATTTTCCTTCCATTCCTATAGGATCTCTTCATTTATTAATTTTGATTAACAATTAAGGAGGACCTTATAATTGTCATTCTTCATGACTGATTATAGTTCTTACTTTGTTTGCTTTGTTTTTCATTGCATGTATTTATTTACTGTGTGTGAATATATGCATGCCATGCATGAGGAAGCCAAAGGACGATTTACAGGAGTCTGTTCTCTTCTCCATACAGGTCCTCATGATCCAAACATAAGGCATCAGGTTAAAAAGCAAGTGATTTTGCTGAGACAGCCATTTTGCTGGGCCACAGTTCTTTGATTCTGTCTCCAAGTATGATCTCTGTTATACAACCTGTTATCCCACACCCACCCCAACATGAGGTTGAGCCGTGCGATTGCTTTGCAGTGCTGAAGTTTTGCACAGTGAGATGCAAGCAAAGACTTGTCCAACTGTCCTTCTGCTGCTGCTGCTCATTCTCCTTCTCCACCTCCTTTTCTCTTCCTCCTCCTCTTCCTCTTCTTCTTTTAACAGTTTATAAGACTTTTCTTGAATTGCAAGGGGATGGGAATGCTTGAACTTGGTACCTGTATTGTTCTAGCTGAAGCTAGCCTACCTCATGACTATACATAGACCACTCAGAAGCTCAGAAGAATACCTGAGACCTGCCTGAATCAGTGGCCACATTGTAATGAGGTAAGTAAATTCTTACCCTGCATTCCTCATGTTTGCGCTGATATTTTATAAGGCGCTCTCATGAAAGAAGGCACCCAATGCACTGTTGAAACAACTGTTATATACCACTATTTGTAACTTGAGAAATGAAGAAGTGCTGTGACCACTTATCCACTAGAAATGTTCTCTCCTGTGTTTCAGTTATAGCATTGGAAACAGACAAAATCTAAACATGAATTTCAGGATAAGAGATGAGTGATTGGTTTTTAATCTTTGCAGAAATAAATTGAAGAAGACACCAGAAAATGAAAAGATCTCCCTTGCCCTTGGGTAGGAAGAATTAACATAGTAAAGATGGCAATCTTACCAAAAGCAATCTACCGATTCAATGCAATGTCCATCAGAGAAATGCAAATCAAAATAACTCTGAGATTCCATCTTACACTTGTAAGAAGGGCAAAGATCTAAAACACTGGTGACAACTTATGCTGGAGAGGTTGTGGGGTAAAGGGAACACCCCTCCATTTTTGGTGGGAGTGCAAACTGGTACAGCTGCTTTGGTTATCAGTAGGGCAAGTTCTCAGAATATTAGGAGACAACCTACCCCAAGACCCAGCAATACCACTTTTGGGTATATACCCAAAGGATGTTCAATCGTACCACAAGGACATGTGCTCAACTCTGTTTATAGCAGCATTGCTTGTCATAGTCAGAACTCAGAACAACCTAAATGCCCATCGACCGAAGAATGGATAAGGAAAATGTGGTATATTTACACAATGGAGTACTACACAGCAGAAAAAATAATGACATCTTGAAATTTGTGGGTAAATGGGTGATCTAGAAAACATTATATTGAGTGAGGTAACCCAGACCCAAAAAGACAAATATCATATGTAGTAACTCAAAAGTGGCTTTTAGACATAAAACAAAACAACAATAACAAAAAAGCAGCCTACAATTTACAATCCCAGAGAATCTAGAAAACAAAGAAGACCCTAAGAGAGACATACATGGATCTAATCTATAAGGGAAGTAGAAAAAGTCAAGATCTTCTGAGTAAATTGGGAGCATAGGGATCATGGGAGAGGGTAGGAGGGGAGTGGAGAAGAAAAGAGGGGAGAGGAGAAAAATATATAACTCAATAAAAACAATTTAAAAAAGAAAAGTACCTAAATTAAAGGGGAAAATTTAATCTAAAAAAGAGATAAATGATTGAATTAATTCTGTACTGATAAATGATTAAAATAATTACATTGTGTAAGTATGAGTATGGTGTATTTTGTGGAGTTATTTGGATATATGTGAACTCAGAGATCCGTGTTGTCTCTTCTTCAGTGTTTCTATATCTTTTCTTTCTTTCTTTTCTTCCACCTTTCTTCCTTCCTTCTTTCCTTCCTTCCTTCCTTCCTTCCTTCCTTCCTTCCTTCCTTCCTTCCTTTCTTTCTTTCTTTCTTTCTTTCCTTCTTTCTGAGACAATATGTCTTGCTGAAGCTGCAGCTTACAATTTGGCTAGACTGCATTCCCAGAATGCTCCAAGGACCTGCCTGTTTCTGTCTTAAGCACTGGTTTCTCAGTCATACATTCTCATGCCCATCGTGGGTGATGAACATCTGAGCTCCTTGTTTTTTTTTTTTTTTTTTTGCTGGAAAAAAAACACTGTACTGACTGAATCATCACCCCAACTCTGAAAATAATTTCCCTTCATAGAGGTAAAATGTAGCAGCAAAGCTTTTCAATGCAATTTTCTAAAACAATTCTTAAAATCATATGAAAAACTATAAGGAAAAAATACTGTTTATAAAAAGATATTATTTTTCACAATTTATGTTTTATTCTAAAAATATTGCTTAACTTGTTTATAATGTTATCCAGATTTATCTATTCCTTTCAACAATTCTCACAATATACATATCAAAACCAATGATAAATAAACTCTGAAGCACCAAACTTAAGGGGTTATATTTCTGTGTTTTTACTTTGCCTCTTTTGGCTCCAAGAACTTTGGAAAACTGAAGTATATACATTTGTCTGATCTGTCTGAAACATTTCCTAATAAGTACTTTTGAAATAAAAATTAGTCATTCGGAGAAAAAAATAATTGACCAACTCTGACTCTACTAAACTTTAGAGAGTTAACAGATGTCAATAGGTAACTCCCAGATTAGCAAATAGTTTATTTAAGATAGATACAAGGAAGGGGAGAGTGAAGAGTTGTGCCCACTGACCTAGAAAGCCTAGTTTTCAAGCCAAGGCAAAAGCAAAGGAATTACTAACTCAGACCACAGCGATGGCTTGTTATTACAGGCTGTGGTGACTCCAAGGGGCTGTAAGTGTCCACCCCTCTGCCTACCATCTGATTTTCTTTACCCTGACACATGGCCACAACACTCATAGTGAATTAAATATGAATTAGAACCAGTGTCCATAATCACAGACAAGCTCAGCCAAGAGAAATTTCCTCAAAGTGATGAAGTCAGAAGACCTATTGACGTGACCTGAAGACGGAAATGTTGGCACACTAACAGGAAGGCAGAGCTGTGTAACAGAATATTGAGTCTAGAAACGGGTCCAAGAACATATGGAAAAATTTACATGGTAGCAGTTGTATTTCAAATCAAAGATAAAAGTATTTAATAGAATTGAAGCAACGAAATCATTGTCTGGAACTGACTACAGCTGACCTATACTTTAAATCTTCCCTCAAGCACATTTTAAATGAAATGGCATGGAATAGTAAAGGAAGAAACCAGGTGAGAATTTGGAAGTATCATCCAAGAGAGTTCTTCAGAGTTTGATAAATGAACTGAAATAAAATAAATACCCTCTCATTAGAACAACACATGGCAAAATGAGACAAACATGCATAGGAAATAGGTTGGTAACCTGGGACTCTGCTTGGGCTTTAGTTAAACGTACCCCAGTTGTTCAAATAATGTACTGGACAGCCTGGTTTCTTTACCTGCAGACGTAAGGCACATAATTCCAACTCTATGCAAGAAGGTCCTATCAATCCTGGATACCCACCTCAACTGTGCTATGTATAAGACCACAAGAAAATTCTCTTCCACGTAAAGATTAGCAAAAAAGTTTCTTTTCTTCCAGTTGCAAATCTATGTGGGATTTTATTTCAATTCTGTGTTTAAGAGGCGAGAACCTGGAAACACCCTACCTGGACCCTGATGACCAAGAACAATAGGATAAATCACAGATGAAAAAAAAAAATGATGACACCTATCACTGACAAAAGATAAGTTATCCTACTATGGAATGAACTCGCCCCAATAAAATGGCAAAAAATAACATGTGCTAAAATAATGCAGGAGTCTTTTCTCTTGTTGCTTTTTTGTTTATGTTTTCCCAAGTGACTAGAATGGCCCTGCAGCTGAATGAATGGAGGCAGTCCCCAGGGAATGGAAGCAGTCAAGATTCAGCTGAATGGAGGCAGTCCCCAGGGAACGAAAGCAGTTAGGGTTCAGGTATGTAAGAACTTCAGAATGTATTACCACTTCCACATTAAATAAGTAATAATAAAGATTAAAAGTTTCAAACAAAAATCCCTGGTGACCTCATGTTTTAATTCCATTTCTTGATGCTTGCTTCACAAAACTGAATACTCAAATCTTAAACATAAGGCTGATGCTTCACCCACTGAAATCCGGTGTGTGAGTGGAGTAGTGTGTGTGTCTGTACTGAGTATCCAACCTCAAGACACAGTCTTTCAGAGCAACCACAGTGGTGGTAGACAATAGCCCATTAGCCAAAACTACGCACGTGGTTTCCATCTGCGTTTAGGTGAGGTGCTGAAATGAACACACTGGCACGCTCTGTATTGTGAAATTTTGTTTCATATTATTAAAAATCCAAAAGTCACTGTTTTAAAACTCCAAATGGAGGCTCAGAGATGAAATCCTCAGACATATATATTCTATGTGTAGAAGAGCTTGGCTTGGATCTTGCACAGAATATATGTAAATAAGCAACCGTCCATCCAAATTAGGATGTGCTTAGAGATTTAATTTTGTTTTTATTTTTAGCTGTGCCTGGCACAATTAAACAATTACACTTATTAGAAGGTGTGTGAACTCGTTCTGTTTTTTTCATCAGCCTCTTTCAGCCAAGATTTTAGACATACAGCCAATGAGGCCATTAACTGTGCTGCACCCACACAATTGCAATATTGAAAGAGAAAGCTAGCGCAGCTTTTGGCTGTCCGTTCTGATCCTGGAAAGAATTGTTTGCATCCATAATTCTTGTTTGGTCTTTTGGTTTCCCTCTGAAATCCATTTTGCCAAAGAGTACTTCCCGACTTTCCAGTCTCCATCTTATACCTGTCAGAATGGCTAAGTACAAAAACTCTGGTGACAACTCATGTTGAAGAGGTTGTGGATTAATGGGAACACTTCTCTACTGCTGGTGAAAGTGCAAACTTGTATAATCACTTTGGAAATCAGTATGGTGGATTCTCAGAAAATTGGGAATCAATTTACCTCAAGACCCAGTGACACCACTATTGGACATTTACCCAAAGGATACACAATTATACCACAAAGACGCCTGTCCATCTACATTCATAACAGCATTATTTGTAGTAGCCAGAACCTGGAAACAACCTAGATCGCCATTAGATGAAGAATGGATAAAGAAAATGTGGTACCTTTATACAATGGAGTATTACTCAGCAGTTAAAAAGAAACTACATCATGAAATTTGCAGGCAAATGAATGGAAGTAAAAAAAAAAATCATCCTGAGTGATATAACCCAGACACAGAAAGATAACAAGGTATGTACTCACTCATCAGTGGATACTAGATATAAAGCAAGGGCTAACCAGGTTACAATTAACAGCTCCAGGAAAGCTAGGTGATAACGAAGACCCTAAGAGGGATACATGGACTGCCATGAGAAGGAGAAATAGATGAGATCTTCTCAGTAAAATTGGGCGGGGGGGGGGGGGNAGGGGAGGAGATGTGGGATGCAAACATAAAGGAATGGAATGGTGGAGTTGGGGGAGGGATGGAGTGGGAGAGGAATGAAAGAGATATCCTGATAGAGGGAGTCATCGGGGGGTTATGGAGAAACCTGGTGCTAGGGAAACTCCCAGGAACCTGCAAAAATGACCCCAGCTATGAATCCTAGCAGTAGTGGAGAGGGTGCCTGAACTGGCCTTCCCTAGTAATCAGATTGGTGAACATCTTAACTATCATCAGGAGTCTTCATCCAATAGCTGAAGCAGATACAGAGACCCACAGCCAAGCACCAAGCTGAGCTCTGGGAGTCCAGTCAAAGAGAGGTGGGAGGGATTACATGAGCAAGGGGGATCAAGATTATGAGATGGAAATTCACAGAGACAGCTGACCTGAATTTGTGGGAGCTCACTGACTCTAGAATGGCAACTGGGGAGCCTATATGGGACCAAACCAGGCCCTCTACAAGTGGGTGATAGTTGTGTTGCTTGGGCTGTTTTAGAGGCCACTGGAAGCGGGACTAGGATCTATCCCTGGTATATGAGCTGTTTCTTTGGAGCCCATTCCCTATGGTGGGATACCTTGTTCAGCCTTGATGCAGGGGGAGGGGCTTGGTTCTGCCTCAACTTAACATGCCAGGCTTTGTTGAATTCCTATGGGAGACCTTACTCTTTCAAAGTAGTAGAAGGGGAAGGTGGTTGGGTGGTTGGGCAGGAGGGGGGGAGCTGAAGGAGGGGAGTGAGGGGAGTTGTGGTTGGTATATAAAATGAATTTTAAAAATTTAAAAAGAAAAGAGTTGATTCTTAAACATTGAAAGCAAAGATTTCACGGTGGCTCTTTCTTTTTTTTAGATACTTTGGATGAAATTGTAGACATGATTTAACAGCATTATGTAGATATTTATTTACCAGAATGGTTTTTACATCAAGGACAAAGGAATGCCAGCTGTCCAGAAAAGACATAGAACACACGATGGAGAAATGGCATAATTGGATGCTAGGTTGAGGAATTACTTACCACAGATGAAGGAAATGAAAAACAAAGAAACAAAAAGATGAAGAAAAATACTGGAGAAGAGATTGGTCCACAATTAACCGGCAGAGCCACAGCCAGGGAAACACAGCTCACCATACATGCCATCCTGGTGAGCTTGGAAAGCAGCCGCGGATTAAGCATTCTGTCCCTTTAAATTCATTATACTTTTATGTACTTTTGGGAAAATATGCCACAGGAACAGAATGGGCTGTAGCTAAGAAAAATATTTATGAGCATACCACATCAATTTGGTGTAAGGCAACATGAAAAGGTAATACGTAGCACAAGCACATTTGGCAACTTTGATGGCATTATTATTATTATTATTATTATTATTATTATTATTATTATTATTTTCTTTCAGTACACAGTATCATACAACTTAATAGTATGCTAAAGCAAGTATTAATACAAACATTATGGGAATAACTATAAATATTTGAAGAGTAATTAGTCCTTCCTTAAGTTTTGGAAGCCCTGGTGTACCTTTCCTTCTGCTTCCTAAATTTAAGCATTAAATTAACATTTCAAGTGAGCATGTGAGTTTTCCCAACTTTACATCCCATGAGTTTCCAAAGTGAGTCAATCTAATTCTGGTTCTGCAAATGCCAATCTTTGCTGCTGACAAAGCCACCTGTTTCTCCTTGTTAAGCCTCAGGTTTTGCTTTCATCAAACACATTCTTCAAACAGCTTGATGCTGCCACCCATGGAGAAGCATTCTCATTGCAGACTAGGGGAAAAAAAATACTTGATCACATAATCACAAGGAAGGTATTTTCTGCACTATATTTTTACAGAAAAAGCACCGTGTTTTTGGCCATTCAAAATTATTGTCTTAGTTACTCTTCTATTGGTGTGATAAAATACCATGATAACTGTAACTTAGAGAATGATGATTTATTTAGAGAGTTTGCTTTCAGAGGGTGAGCGTGTGACCAAGTAATGGAGGTAAGAGTTGGCAGGTAACCAAGCAGCAAATGAGAACTCCCGTTTTGAGCTGCAAGTAAGAGGCAGAGAGAACACTGGGAATGGTGGGAGTTTTTTGAAACCTCAAAGCCTGTCCCAAGTTACACCTCACCTCCAACAAGCTACACCTCCTAATCCTTCCCAAGCAGTTCCACTAACTGTGCACTAAGTGTTCAAACACATGATCCTGTGGGGGCATTCTCATTCACATCCCCACACTTGAATATCCACATACTCCTTTGTTTCCAGCTCTGGGGATCGACCTCAGGGTCTCACATGCAAATATTCAAACACTGAGTTACATCTACAGCTTATAAATTATAACTGAATATGATTGCAGGAGGAAAACAAATTAGGAGACAAAATTATGCTGCAGGATGTTTTATGCTTAGAAAATAATTGTAAGTGTCCCTGAGTCTTTCTACTGCTCCTAAGTGAGAGGCATCATGTAGGAAAGGAGGGATGTGGAATTGTTACTGTGACCTGCATGAGTATGGGTACCACACCCAGTAGGAGTGATTACATATACACAAATGGCTATTTATACTGTAATTTCTGTGGTGTCTTCATAGTAATGCATTTGCAATTTGACCCTTTGCCTACTGGGTTATTAACGTTCAGATAAGAAACCAGGAGTTGGTAACTACAACTTTACCATTTTATAGAGGAAAAAGTAAATTAGGATTCTATTTTTTTTTCTCAAACAGTTTTTTCAAGTGCCATACACTGCCCTTATCCAGATGTCACAATCATTCCTAACCTTGTTTTGCTAGAAGCTGTTGTTATCAACAATAAGTGCAATATGGTTCACATGTACTTTCTGTGAGCTCATTGAAGTCTGAAGTCTTGTCTTCTTATAAATCCAGGCCTGCCAGGAAGGAAATTTCACTTCCCAGAGCAAAGTTCTAGA
Organism: Alexandromys fortis; assembly: GCF_014885135.2. Taxonomy (NCBI): domain Eukaryota; kingdom Metazoa; phylum Chordata; class Mammalia; order Rodentia; family Cricetidae; genus Alexandromys; species Alexandromys fortis. The sequence continues at coordinate 2,302,453 of NW_026067984.1, read as the reverse complement.
AAGAAGATTTGTTTTCCCTCAACACCAGATAAGAGCAACCTGAATTTTCTGTCACAGAATGGATAACGAGCTGTTACAGTATGGTCCCCAAGGCTCTTTAGACTTAGTCTGGAACAACACTAAGATATTTTTCCCCCTCATGTTTTATAGTTTGCAGTAATGGTGTAAAAATGGTGAATCAAGCTGTCAGAGCCTGAGGCAAAGCAAGACAGTGTCTGCTCTGCGAGGAGCTCATGGCTTCACTGCTGTTACATTACAAGGAGAGACTGCATGCCAGGATGTTTGTTATAGAGCATGCAACTATTCCGCGAGGGTTCAGTGCTCATCATCAAAAGAGTGTAAGAATTTTCTTTATACAATTTTAAATTACCAATATTCTATCTTAAATCTACGCCCTCAAGGACAAGTCTTTCAGTATTCTGAGGGCAGAATTAAGCATTTATCTGAATGATGTATGCTGCATAAGGAAAGGGCTGCGTTAGAGAAAAGCATGTGTCTGGGTCAGTTAGAGTTGACCTGTGTGTTTTCATTCCCGAGACACTATTTTTATATGAAAAAGTAACAGGTACAATATGGTTTTTTTTTCAGTCTGTGTTTTTGGCAAGATTATCCTCCCAGTGAGAGGCAAACCTATTCCATTAAAATAGCGATCAGCAATGGTTTTCAGCAGCGCTAAAATCTCGGCTTACAAGAAAAAAAGCAGAATTTTGAAAACCTTACCCTTTTCATCACTCTGACCATATCTCAGTACTACTATTTTTTTTAAATGAGATTGGCAATTATATTAAAGGCTTATGATTTTTAGTGAGAATCAACTCCTCTTTTGTGTAACACATACAGATACTATGGAACCGACATTTACTAACGACGGTGATCGATAATCCCAAGTCCACTGAAAGATCAAGATGCCCATGGACTGCAGTGGACCAGCATAGAAAATGTTTGAGGATATGGCTTCAAACACTTCATCGCAGCTCCTCTTTGGAAAAAGCCACTCGCATTATGATCAAGGCAGAAAGTAGGAGATGCATGAAAGTACACGGTGAGAACTCCTACAGTTAAGCTTCCTAGCAGAGTTAAGAAAGGAGCAACTAGATTCCAGCTTAACCTATGACCAAAAAAATGACTGCATTTTAATATGCTAGGAAGTGTAGAATGAAACCAAACTCATTGTGGAATGCACCCCGATGTCACAGTGAGTTTGGAATCACTAGTCTTTCACAAGCCTCTATCATGATAACAAGTTATATATAACTTCAATTATCTCATGAGAAAATGTACCCATTTATATCACTCTGTTCCTTTCATCCACATTGACAACTTACCTACCTGACTACTAAAAGCAAAAATACTGCAAGACAACAAAGTGTGCCTGTTACTTTCTTGTTGCCGTGGTAAACCTCCATGACCAAAAGAAACTTAAGTAAGAATAGGTGTATAGTAGTGTACAGTTTCTGGGGGACAGAGCCCATTATGCTAGAGACATGTGGCATATCAGGAGCAGGGAGTTGGTTTTATGTTTTCATTTGCACAGGAAGCAGAGACAGGACAGGAATTGGTGCCCGGCTATAAATTCTCAAAGCCTAACCCCCCCCCCCCACAGCGACACTTCCTCCAGCAAGACTACCTCCTACAGGTTCCATAACTGCACCAAATAAAGCTACCAACAGAGGATCAAGTGTTCCAATAGATGAACCTGAGGAGACATTTCTCATTCAAATCACTACACTCTGTAAGACAGATGGCAAGAACAGGAGAAATGTGTGAGCGCTGACGGCAGCTCAGGAGGTAGAGGAAACAATCCCCAAAGTGCAGAGGAACCATTGGCCACTGATGGAGAGGGAAACATGAACTTCAACAGCCAGTAACTAAAAATAAGACTTACAAGAAAATGCTCAAGTCGTTCTTAACACTGTAGGAGGTCTGAAGAGGCTTCTAACAAACACTAAAAGTGATGTTATAATATTAAGGAGATTTGGCCATGCATTATGAAGTACACAACTCAGGAACAAGTTTAAATAACATCCCAGATCATACACACACACACACACACACACACACACACACACTGATTTACACACACACACACACACACACTGATTTCTGTATGCCAGTGTGTAAAGACACAGGATTTGATGCACAGAAATTTCATTTTCATTGTGAAAGGATATTTTTCTGTATGGACCCACCACATGGTTGGTATAACATTGGGAAATTCACAGATAGAATGACTTCAAAGCTTAATAATTCCAACCCTGCTCTTCAAGGAGCAGCTAAAAGTGGGAGTTAAAATTTGAAAGAGCCACATTTGAATTCTAACTCCACCATTCTTCAAAAGTGTCGTTGTGAGGAAAGCATGCAGCTCTGATTCATCTGTTCCCTCTTTCCTGACATGGAGAATAGTATTTTCTTGATAGTATGTCAAGAGATTTTGGTGTCATTATATATGAGAAACACCATAATATATACAAATATATTAAGTAACTTTAGTAATTAAAGATTATTGATTACAACACTGGGAAAATATCCTACTTTGTCTCTGTTTTCAAGAAGGAATTAAGTTTACCATTGCAGTAAAACAAATCACAATCCCAGAGAACCTAGACAACAATGAGGACCCTAAGAGAGACATATACAGATCTAATTTACATGGAAAGTAGAAAAAGACAAGATCTCCTGAGTAAATTGGGAGCATGGAGACCATGGGAGAGGGCTAAAGGGGAGGGGGAAAAAAGAGGGGAGCAGAAAGAAATTTATAGCTCAATAAAATCAATAAAACAAAAACAAAAGCACATAAAAAGCATCAATAGAAAACATGTTTAAATTGAGAAAGAAACATGAAAATGTCTTAGAAAAATAGACAGCATCTCGTCGCAGTCAGGCTTGGGGGCTTGATGATCAAGCAATGAAATATCCCAAAGAGATGGAACACTTTTAACAAGCAAGGCTCAAGCCATAGATCAACTGAATGGAAATAAAGATTTCAAAACCTTATCTTGCAATGAAATATAAATATTTGTAAATGTTTGCTCCAAATATAGAATATGATATAGACAAGCCCATTCTATTTAGTTGGGCTTTTCAGATGGGAGTTTACACTAATCTGTTGTTTAAAGTTCAGTCTTTTCAAATGTCACACATGACGCTGCCGAAGTCCATGAATATGATCATGCTCCTTGAGGGTGAGCTTTCTAAATGACAGCCAAAACCAGAGGTAAAGTTGGAAATGGCTACACTTGAATCCTAGGTCCACCGTGCAATAAAAGTGTCATATGAACAAAATATACAGCCCCAGTACATCTGCTTACTCATTCCCAACAAGAAGAATATTATTTCCCCGATAATGTATCAGGAGGATTTGGTGTGATGCTATCCAAGCAAACACCATGCCCTTTTCTTGACTCTGATAAAATGAATAGTGGATGCTGCTCCCGTTCCTCTTACCTTCCTAAAAGACCACACACACACACATACGCACGCACGCATACACACACACACCAGAAATACGAACCACCTACACAGTATCTAATTAAAGCTACACAATTAGTTACCAAGTTTTATTTAAAAAATAAAAGTCCTTTCACAGTATGTTAAAAATGTTCTCAATTAGGTGTATTTAGATTTTGGTAGGAGCACATCTAGTTTGTGTAAAACCTAACCCAGACTTTCATTTTTTCATATTCTTAAAGTCTCACGAGCACCTGTCTTTATTTGAAGATGCTGACAATATATTTTGGATTAAACACATAAACTTTCTTTGTTCCTCTCTCCCATTCTATTTTCCCTAATCTTAATTAATTTTGAGATACAGTACTTTTTTTAAAACTCGACTTATTCTGGAACTCCAGATATGGCTCAAGATAGCTCGAAGCTCTTAGGCTGTCTTGGGATTACAGATATAAAGTTAATAGCATTATCATCTAAGAAAGAAAAGTAATGTAGTTAGAATTCCATTTGTACACAGTAAATCAAGGACAAGAAATATTTATATTATACATTACGCGTTGATACATTCTCAACTACCTTACCAAGAGCTATACTACCCACATTTTCATTCTATAATCTTCAGAATTATATTTTAACAGTTGATTGCTACTTATGTAGTGTCTTTGATGTAAGATATAAAGTTTTACTTTGATTATGATTCAATCAATGCATTAAAAGTTGTGTCAAAAGTACCCAATCATGGGAAGTTAAATAGTATTGCATTTAAGTGACACACACACACACACACACACACACACACACATATATGCTTACATTCTCATTTCATAGAAAAGTGGAGGATTATCAGTAAATAATAGTCAAACATAAATATATCTCATGTTTTTAATAAAATTAATTTTATTTAATACACGAAACAGCAAAATCATATATATATATATATATTGGTGCCACATGGTGTTTCTACACATGCACACGTTAAATAGGTAGCAGTGCATACCACAGCACTGTATAAAACATTGTAAACAAAAATCTAGGAATTTTAACAACATTGACATCTGAATGACTTTACAGTATGCTGGGACTTTTCAGGGTTGCGATATCAACATTTATGATGAGCCTTTTAAAGACTCAAGAGCATGAAGCAATGCCTAGTTTTATGAGATTCTTTCAGGGGTAACTGAGTAACATTTGCAGCCCAGTCCTCCCAGTCTCAAGCATGGACCCCAGGAGAAGCTCCACAGAGATGGGACTGATGGCCAAACCTCGAATGGCTCACTGCACACCCCGAGGGAGTGCTGATGGCAAAACCTCACATGCTCGCTGCACACCAGGAGGGAGGGCAAGCACTCCAGCGGCGGGAGGATGTCTGGTTCCCCACACACAAGATTTATGATTTTGAATGATTAATCAGCAGTGACCGTGATTTGTTTTCAAAGAATTTCTCTTTGAAATGTACCTTGATCTTGATATATTACTTTAGGTTGATCTACACAGGGGGAAAAAAAAAAGTGGCACCAAATGCTGCAACTGCTTTGAGGGGAGTTTTATGTGATCATTAGATTTCAAAGCCATGCACTTGGGGTAATCTTCCACCTGGAGATCTGAGCATGGTTGTTTAGGCAAACTCCTTCTTCCTCTCAGGATTCGTCCTCCTCACCTCCCATTCTCTCTAGAACGATTTGAAAGCATGCAGTGATTTTTTTTTCCTCCTTGGAAGAATTTGCAACCCAATTTCCACTCACTTGAAGTAATTCCTACAACGACAAAGGAAACCTTGGAGGCGGCCCTGAAACTGCTAAGCCTACCAAGGCACCACTCTTCTCAGTGTTTAAAACTCGGGCTTTCTGTAGAAGTTACGTGGAATCCTTAATACGTTTTCCATCATGTCCACTTCTGGAGCACAGTAAGAAGCATGATGTTATCCTCTGAGCAGCTTTGACGTTTATTGCTTTGCAGAAATTGAGTGTTTCAGGTAGAGATGACTACCACAGATATGGTAGGGGAAAAAAATGCATTGCCTTTCTTATTGCTTTAGTAAAAGCGGTAGAAATTCTTTATTGTTAATCTGTTGAGCAATGGGTATGTGTGTGGATATGTGCGTGTGTGTCTGTAGGTCTCTGTGTGTGTGTTTGTGTATATATATATATATATATGTGTGTGTGTGTGTATCTGTGTATATGTCTGTATGTCTATGGATATGTGTGTGTCTGTATGTATATGTGTTTGGGTATCTGTATATGTGTGTGTATCTGTTTGTGTGTGTGTTTACAAGTACATGTGTGTGTCTTTGTGTGTGTGTACAGGTGTGTGGTGTGTATATGTGTGTGTCTTTGTGTATCTGTATGTAGTGTGTCTATGTTTGTGTACATATGTGTAGGTGTGTGTGGGTGGGGTGTCTCCGGCTGCTCATGGATTGGGGGAATCTCCCTGGCATCAGCAGACAGGGGTTATATTTCACTCAGCCCTTCGCCATGGTAAAGGAGTCAACAGGATCCAGATGTTAGTTCTGGGCGTTATAGAATGTCTGCTCTGTAATCGTTGTCTGAGCCCCAAGCCCTTGCTTTATAGTGCTTGAAAATCGATTCTCCCCAGCCTTCAGCAAGAGCTACAAAACTCCAATACTTTCCCATTAGTCCTTAGGGTGAGGGACCGCTGTTGTGCTTCCTAGCCTCGGAATTCCTGAAGTCATGGGAAACTGGAGCGTTTACAAGGAAATCCTTTTGGAAATGAAAATGAAACCACATGCTGATGTTTTCATAACGTGTCAAACTGGAGCTATTGATTGAGACTATCATTAAACTCCTGAAAGATGCATGGTCTCATATATATATATATATATATATATATATATATATATATATGTGCGTGATATATTATCAAATAAGTGGTGAGTTTTGATGTTATGTGTGCGTGAGAGAGAGAGAGAGAGAGAGAGAGAGAGAGAGAGAGAGAGAGAGAGAGAGGAGAAAGAGACAGAATGAAAACATAACTATAAAAGATTAGGACAGCTGCTTCAACAATTAAAACTCTGAAATGGAGATCTATGCAGTGAAAAGACATTTTGACTTTAGCCATCAAAGAAAGAGATTTAATGACAATATACTACTATAAAGAAAGCATTCAGATTTCTCTCTGCAGTATTTCTACCCCTGAAATCCCAAGCTTATTCCTTACTGAAATTAAAGGTAGGTACCTGTCTATTCTTGATGGTCATACAAACTTGCTTCTAGTGATTTGATCTTTTGAAAATTTTTGATACTCTTTAAAGACTGTCATATAAGATAGAACACTTTAAAGTAAATATGACATAATTTCCTGAAAGGAATTGGAATAACAGCTATGAGACTTCTGAGCTGAGTAGATTGCCACCCTCAGGCAATAAATTTTCCTCTAAGGTTTTGAGAAGACAAAAAAATGGCAAACATGCATAGTGGCCTTTTTATTTTTGCTCTTTTAGCATTAGAAAGTGTTACAATTAATCTAATACCACTATTTCCCTTAAAAATTAAATTATGCATATGTGCATGCATGTGCATGGTATGCATATGGGTGTGATGTGTGGTGTGTGTACATTCAGGTGTATAGCTGTGTGTACTGCAGAAACCCACGTGTGCTTGTGGAGATACATGTAACAAGCATATAGCTGGTGTGACAGTGTTACAGACTCAAATTTAGGAGAGCAATTCAGTTTTAGCAATTGACAAATTGTACTTTAAAGATTACAAACACAACATGTCAGCGTGACATGGTCTTGAACAAAGAATTTGATGCATCTTTAAAAATAGATAACTTTTCTCATCTATCTACAGAGTTTTACAATGCAGCCCCTGCAATCCTGGTGCTCACTATGTAGGCCACGGTAGCTTTGAACTCAAAGAGACAGACATACTTGCCTCTAACCTTCTTATTATTGGAAACAAAGTCACAAGCTACTAGAGCTTTATATGTCCAATATTAACGGGAAGTAAGAAAAACAATCTTTCAAGCTTTCAAAATCCACTCATTCTCAAAAATGTGCACGTTTATTTAATTGTACAATTTTCCCTTAATGCTTTTGCACACATTATGACATGTTTGAAAAGAAAGATAATTTAGTTCTATTGTTCTTAGTCATGAATCTGACCTTTCCAGATTCAAGAGGGATGAGCTTCAGTAGATGGGCTAAATGCTATATATATATTTGAAAGAAAGAACTGGAAAGGCTTCCCACTGTTCAGAGAAGAATCTCACCATCACCATCTGCTGTTCTCAGAGATTTGCTGCTTGTCAACATAGTGGAGGAAAGAGTCATTCTGGTTCAAAACATCAGAGTTCAACGTGTAGCTGTTTGGCTCCAGAACCTGGGGCAGAGCATCACGCCAATGAGAGCATCTTACAGAGGCTGTTCTTCACTTCTTGGAGTCAAGAGAGTGCTGGAGACAAGATCCCACTGAAAGTTCCATTTTGAGTGACCTCGTACCTCCAGCTAGATGCCACCTTATATAGTTTCCACAACTTCTTAGAGCAACCTCACTGCTGTGTCCCCAGCACTGGAAACAGATGCTTTCATGCACTATTTTAGACTGAAAACTATGACAACATTTCTCTAGAACAAATGACTGTCTGAGCATGATAATGCTGGAGAGGGGACCCTTGTAAGACTCAGCATGGTCAGCAGGAACGACATCACCGCAGGACCTGAGTGAACTTCTCCTTTAGAGGTGGCTGTCCTCTGGCAGCCGCCACAGCTGTGGGATAATGGCCTTGACTACAGAATCCTTCAAAGGAAATGAGGGCAGCCAGGTTTCCTGAGGTTTAAAGAGAGAAAGGAAGGAAAACAAATGAAAGAATGATCTGCGCCATACCCTGGTACCTTGACTCATCGGAAGAGAAGAAAGCCTTCTCTTGTTGTCCATGCAATCGGAGTCTTTATCCTTTAAAGAGTTGCAGGAGAATGTAGTTACTGCAGGGCCTGCCACTCATTCGCATCACTGGAGATCTGGAAGGTAGGGGCCACAGCTGTTGAGAGGGTAGCAAGCAGAGAGAGGAGAATGGCTCCAGACACCTCTCAGGAAGCTGAGAGAGGAGGGTGCCCTGCTCTGGGATTCTCCCAGCCAACCAGCTTAGCATGTCCAGCTGACTCAATCAGATAATGTGACCAGCAAGGGGATTGAAACACTCAGACTCCTGTTGTCTTTTAGAAACCTCCATATTTGTTTGAAGAATAGAAAGGCACTAGTGCTTTTCTTTAGATGCTGATGTGGCCAATACTGTGGTGGTAGGAGGCAGCCTGGGATTGAATGCAGCCCTTCCCCTTAGAAAAGCGCAGTAGAGGGGCCAGTATTATTCTCCCCTTTCAAGTCCCAACAGCTCTGTTTGGAGAACAGTGGTCAATGAAGCTCAGCTATACCAATATTTGAGAAAATTTGTGTTGCACAATGTGGCATGGTTTTGTTTTATTCCTCAATGCTGAGGATTAACCAAGAGCCTACAACATGCTGAGCAAGAATCCTGCCACTGAGCTCTACATCAGTCCATGGTGACTTTCTTGATGAAACAAACAAGATCTACAGACATTAAAAGCAAGTGAAAAGAATTCTAAATTGTTCCGCTGACTGAAGCTGCAAGCACTAGACAAACGTTCACTTCCACTAAGCGTGAATAGGCCCCATTGCGGTGTTGTTGATAGTCTGTAGTGGGTAATCTCTGTTGTCTGGCTGGGACTATCAGCACGGTGGCTCATCTCTGTGTGTGCTAATGAGTTTACAGAAAGTGTGCCCAAGAAGGGAAAACGTACCCTGTGTCTAAGCAGTTTTCTTCCATCAGTCTGTACCCAGACTAAATAAAAAGGAGAAAGTGAACTGAGCACCAGCCTTCATCTCTCTCGCCTTCCTGACTGCAGACACAGCATGGATGGGAGCCTCACACTCCTGCTATCGAGATTTCGCTGCCGTGACAGCATTATTTTCCCACCATGATTGACTGACTATTCCTTCAAGCTGTAAATGAAAGCAAACCTTTCTTTCTCTAAGGCATTTTCGTAAGATGTTTGGTCATGACAAATAAGATACATAACTGCATACAGTCTAAAGATGCTTTCCTTATAAACACCAGGCCAGCGGGTGCAACCCTGTGAGCCGGGACTTCAGTACATCAGTATTTCTTACCAAGGAAGCAGTGCCCCACTTCTGCATCCATCCCAAACAAAACAAAAGCCCAACCATACACTCCTTCCCTGCAAACACACAGAAAACACAAAATAATACCTGGAGACAGCGCATACTGTTGTTTCACAAATCAACACTTGGTAATGGTGAAAGGCATGAACCGAGTATTGATTAGGACAAAAAGCCTCTAGTTTATCATCATTACTGTCATTGTACACAAGACCACACTATTGTACCAGAAACATGAAAAGCAGTGAATGAGGCAAGATGAAATTCCTAAAGATGAAATGATTCTTTAGCTTTTCTTATTGAGGTATTATTTACATAGATAGGGTCCTGGCATGTGCAACTCACAGCCTGTGGGCCACATGTTCTATAGGACAGCTTGGATGTGACCTAACACAAAATTACAAATGGATTTAAAAAACAAGGTATTCTTTGAATTTTTGAAAAGGATAGTAGCCAGTGGAATCAAGGATACTCTTGATTCTTTCTTATTTCTTCATAGCCTTTCTGTGCTTACTCCTGAAAAGGCATATGCACTTGTAGGGCCTTACTCTTCAGGACTCTGTCTGCTGCTCTGTGTTTGAACCTGAAAGCCTGTGGGAACGATGTTAAGGGGATGTGTCAATTTTTTCCTTCCCATTCAAACATGGAATTCTGTTTTGTGTCAAATCTAAGAGGTATTAAAAGAGTCAGAATCTTCAATCTCTAAACATGAACATCTTTTAAAGCGCCGTTTTTTAGATTCTTCAGGCTTCATACTGCCTGCTGCAGCCTAGTGCATTCAACTTGAGCTTACAGCCTCCCAAATAGTTCATAAAATAGAAATTGGAACTTTAGAACAGTACCACAGCTGTTTCATTATTCCAAATCCTATTCAATAAAGGAGGCAGCTCAAACATCAAATCAATACTGCTGGGAGCATCCAAACCATGTTGCTGCTAAGCAGCTTAAACTATGATATTATTTAATTCATTTCAAAGACTTTGTAAGTGTATTCCTTCTTTGCAGTTAAGTAATTCCAAAATATTTTCTCTGAACTGTGACTAGTACGTAACAAATTTCTTCCTATGAAAAGATCTTTTTCTGTTACATTTGATCAGGATCATTGTGGCATAGGCCTAATTCTGGTTCCACTGAAGATTCTCAAACCAAAGAACATAGTGAATTAAAGGACTGTCATTTTTGTTTCAATTGAATTTTGAATTGTAGGAGTGACGTCATTGTTAGCAGAAGTCATCTTTTACACATCTATCCTGCCTTTCTTATTATAGCGAGTTTCTACTGAGAATTCAGACATTGCTGTAGCCTGCAATTTGCCCTTATGAGTTGCTTTGCTACATCATCAGACTAGGTGTTTACGGATGCTGTCAGAAGACACAGGCTCCTGGGTCAGCAAAAAAACCTAGTAAGTGGCATGAAAGCCAACTTCTTACAAACGGCTTCCATCCACCCAGTTGCTTAGGCCAAACAGGGCCAAGCGAGACCAGACAGTTACTGCTCTTACTTGACAGGTGGAAGACACTCAGTGATCTTGGTGAGTCTCCTGTTTTGAGAAAACACTTACTAAACATGAGGGACAAGAGCAATATGGAGAAGTAGTGTGGGTTCTGCAGAGTCAGGGTTTACAGTCCTGTCATACCCTACAAGTCTGCATAAGGGGCTCAGGGTCCCTGGGCTACCCTTTCTCTCATTCACATCTATGACTCTTGATTCAAAGTATAATTTGATTGAAATTACCTTAAATCCATCTCCATGAATTCTATACATTATTACCCTCCTCACAAAAATTTTTGCATATGCCCAACACCCTTGCTTTCTAGAATACCTTGACATAAACTGAGAACGGAGAACTTAAACTACAATCTCCATACCGCTAGTCCTAGGCTACTGTTGATATCTTTGGGTCCTGCTCACCTATAAACGTATTCTGAATTCCCCTCATTTCCAATAAAGTCTATGCAAAAAAATGAGTGGCTACAAATTTCCATCATCAGGAGAATAAGTCATAGTTAAAATAATAAAAGTCACTGTACACTGAAGTATGATGATTATATTATCTGTCATTCTGAGAAATACTTCTTCAAAATAAAGCAGGGTTTTTCCATCATTTTCCTATAGTACACATATGTAGGTATATATTTTGATACTTAGCTGCATTTTTTGTGATATTTGACTAAGATGTGTTTGTGGTTTTGATCTTTCAGCTGGGTAAGGCTTTATAATTTAAAAGGTAGGTCAGAAAAATGACATTACACACTAAACATTTCTTTTTAACCCCACTTCTACTATGATCTGTCTCTTGCAAGTGTTTGGAGCACACAGCTATAGCCAAATGTTTCAAAAGTTGTAAATAAAGCAATTGTAGGTGAAATTTAGAAAATAATGCAAGAAAATGGGTGGTGGTTGTACAGCCAGGTGCATCTCCATGAGTTCAAAGCCAGCCTGGTTTAAGGAGGGAATTTCAGGACAGCCAAGGCTACACAGAGAAACCCTGTCTTGAAAAACAAAAACAAAAACAAAAACCAACCAAGCAAACAGAAACAAACAAGCAAACAAACAAACAGAAAAACACATACATATGTCATGTCATGAGTGTTCTTTTATTTTTAAGAAAGTATAGACAGTGCTGTGTCCATATAGTAAAGACTTGGTCTCTATCCCCAGGTGTTGTTGGGAAGTGCCTGTGTTTTAGGAGGTGGGACCTAGGAGGAAGAAGTGAGGTCATCGAGGAATATGTCCTGAAAGAAGAATTTAAGATTCTGACCCCACTCCATCCTCTCTCCCTCTTTCTTATGTCAGCCACCAAGTGAGAAATTTTCCCTACCAATCTCCTACCTTTCACAAATACAAAAGCAATGACACCAATCAGCTCTGGATGAAACCCCTGAAATCAAAATTAAAAATAAATAAAATAACAAAAAAACCAGTTCCCTTTCTTAAGCTAATCTATGCAAAGTATTTACAATAGTAATGAAAACTGACGTAGACACTGTATTAAAATGAAATAAAATGTTGATGAAAATAAAAATCAAATAAGATCTAGCTAGGAGGAGTTTCCATTGCAGGAGGTAGCAACCAACTCAGAAGCCACAATGCTGACTGCAGTCCAACACTTGCACAGTGTTGTTGGCCTCTACTCTGTGCAATAGTCTCTGAACTGACCTCGACACCTGCTGGAAAGTAAACATCATTCAGTGATGCAGATACCCAACTGCTCCGAGGTCGGATGCATCTGTGCTTCCTTCTGCAAGGGTGCATATGCCGGTCAAGCGACAGTGTGTGAAAATACATCAGAAGAAATCCATAGTGAACCCAGATGAGGAAATTCTGTGTTCCTGCGATCTTCAAGGCTCAGACACCTCTCCACTCTTCCACCATTATAACGGAACAGGAAGTGACTGGCAATCGTTTATAATGGCATCGGCGGCAGTTTGTTCCATGCCGAGCCTGTGTTGGTGCTATGTAAATCCCTCTTTCTGTGTGTTCTTCCCCATCTTAATCCAGCTGTGTGGTGGACCCAATGGCAACTCAGATTTAAAAGTGATATCTGGGCTGAAAGAAATAAAACAGTAGACATGCACACACACAGCGTTTCTATGCACAATAGTATTCAAACCTAGACATGTCTGTTAACTAAGTGGCTCTTTGAAAAATGCCCCGTAATTTTTAGCATTTTTCTCTTATAAGATTTGAAAATAACAGTCCTTGCAAAGCCAAAAATCTTCCCTATTTTGAAATAGTTAGCTAACTGAATATTGTTTTCATTGTTATCTTGGAAAGGCTTCAAGCTTGGTGCCATAAACAGCAGTAATTACTATGTTCACCTCTAAAGGCCGAGGCATCTATACTAACATGTTAGAAGGATTGGATCCTCTGGGAAACCTGTTTCAGATATGTGTGCTGATGTCTGGAGTTTCAGTCTTCAGTGTTCTCCTGCCTGAAGATCTTGCCCTTACATTGTGCTCAGATTTCCTTGTGGATAAAGACACAGGCATAGTCCAACAGGGGCCTCTTCTGCACCATAGTGCCAGTATCCTCACTGACCATGTTTACATTAACCCAGCCTGAGACACAGTAGATCAAGGTCCAAGGCATGAATTCGGCAAATATGTGTAGTACAGCTAAGATAAAAACAAACTTACTACTGAAGTCCAAAATTTAGCAACTCTACTCATGATGAAGTCTTTGGGTTCAGTTTCATGGGTCACAGGTTGCATCCTGAAAACTATAAAGGTGGCAAGCATTGAGAACACACTTGTGGGGTTCAAAAATAGAACTGTAGACTGTGTGAGTGGTGTGGACTCTAGCCAAACAATCGAGTAAGTCAGCAGGAACTGTACTCTGAGCTAACAAACTGATGCCATGAAGAAATTCTACTAAACTGGGTAGAGATCACACTTTTACCCATCACACACACACACACACACACACACACACACACACACACACGTGTGTGTGCTCCTACTCACTCTCTATACTCACATATGCACAAGTGTACTTCTTCAGAAATCATCAGAGTCTGACGCTATGTATTTGCACATGACATGTGAACACATGGCTAAAATGAACTGTACTTGGGCTGTGGGCCACTGTGATCAATATAAATAAGGATTAATTTTCCTTCAGTACTCTGGCTATTCAATCTGATGGCTTTAGTACTATCACCTGAAATTTCACTTTTTAAATCTTCCTGTTTATCCTTTTTTTATCCTATGTTTCAATCCTACCTTTCCAATCTTATAGCAAATTACTATTTCACACAAGGTATTGGAATGGACTCCTGATATCCACTCTGCTCAGCATTTCCTGTTTCTATGACGGATGCTATCAGCCCTCCATATCACCCAGGCTGCAAAATTATGGGAGTTCTTTGACTCCTTTTTTGCAGCTTCTATGTCAAACAACTTGATAAATTTTCTCCAGGGTCCCTTTAATGGGTCAGAAAGTTAAATAATGCTCCCACAGGTAACCTTTGATGTGACTGATTGTCACATAAATATGTCCTACCCCTCTAAAGCAGCCAGCAGTCTGGAGAGGAAATTAATATGCCAACCAATCTTCCTAGGATGCTTTGGCCCCAACGGCTCTACAACAGCAGTTGGCAGTCAGGTGGAGCACAGAAGCCAATAGCTTGCAAAAAATAATGATTTAAAGGCTTCAAGGGCAGGTAGAAGACAAAGTGACTCATATGGCTACTATCCAAAGAAGTTCACAGGAATGGGAGGTCCATGTGGCTTTGAAGTAGAGGGTCTTTCTTTATTCCCAGACTCTTGAAAATTCCAGCAGAAAGTTCAGGGTTGTGGAATAGGTCAGTGATATCCTAGGTTCAATCCTCAGCGCAGAATAGCGGAATTAAAAAAAAAATAAATTTCACAGCTAGATGTGAAAAAAAAAAACCCACTGAGGGTAAAGTATTTACAGAAAAGGTTGCAATCTTAGCAGACGTGCAGCTGCTGAAATCCTTTCCCGTTCTGGGGGCCTCAGCTTCACTAAATTAATGCAGACTGAAACTGCTTGGAGTCATTTCACTCCAGTCAGAATGTCTGAGAAAACAAACGGCAGCAAATACTGCAGGGATATCGGGAGACGAGAGTAGTCATCATTCCTTGTTGACAGGACTGTCAACTGACACAGTCGCCATGGCAATCAGTATAGCGGTCTCTCAAAAGTTAAAGATAGAAACACCACATGACCCAGCTATATAACTCCCAGGATTATAACCAAAGGTCGTATGTTGATGACCACACACTGGCACAAGTGTGGTTTCCTACCCTTAACACTACCACAGAGTCACAAAGAGCCATGGGAGTTAGAGGGAAAACGGGATGGGAGGAGAACCAGCAAGAATGGGAGCTACATGAAAGAATATAATGGTTAACATAAACGAATTATATTCTAGAAATATGTAGAGCTATAAAAAGTAAATTTTAAAAGAGAATCTTACATCCTATCAGGTCTTGAATTAGAAAATAGTGTTAACTTTATCCTGTCACATGAATTTTGCCATTTATTCATTAAATATAAAGATGGAAAATACATTTGCCACCTTTTATATTTTTACGTAGTTAAGCATTCTAGAATTATTCAATAGCAATTCAAAATGCCAGAGATTTTATTGTATTTAATCAATCCAATTTTAAATCTCCTTACCTACTTTCAGGAAGTATACATTTTAAGTCTAACTCCTGAGCAAAAAGGAAAATGTCAGTACTATGTAAAGAAAGCAAGTATGATAATTCAGAGCTAAGCTCGGTTGCACACAACTGTAATCCAGCACTTGGGAGATAGTGGCTTTATGTTAGAGCTTCAGCTTGAATATGGTAAGTGGTCCATCATGTTTGTCTCACACACATACACAAACACACACGCATGCATGCACGAACGCACGCGCACGCACATATACACACACATACTGAATAACTAATAAAGTCATGGATATGATAACTTATTTATAGTGTCCTTGCCCATATCTGCATAACAAAATGCCAAGTTACACACCTTGACTTATGAAATTTCCTGTTATTTATTCTTCTATCAAGCTAAAAATGAAAAGTAAAGCAAAATAACAGCACTGTCTCTTGATAAACTGCTAATAAAATGCCTACAAAAGAAGACATCTTATTTCAATGCTAACGTGAGTAGAACTCTTCCCCGCAAGGAAAGAAAAAAAATAAATGAACAAAGAGTCCTCTGCTCACAACTTTTACAGCTGAACATCAACTTCTACGTGATAGAAATCCACAACAAAATAATACAGGGATGACTGAAAAGCTTAGGTCTAAAACTCAAAGACCAGTTCATGCTTGGAGATTCGGACTAAGTAGACCGAGAAGACAGGCCCTCTGTGTGCAAGGTCCCACATGCACACTAGACAGGACAATAGCAGTCATGCAAGCAACATGCATTGTTATTTTTCCTCTTAAAAGTTTCGGTTACACCTACAATATTGAGAGGGAGAGGGAGAGAGAAAGTTCTCTCAACCACAAACTAATTTATTTATCAATATCAATCCTTTCCTTCCAAATCTTTTAAAGTTATATCAGTCGTTCTTATGGAATAAAATCTCCCTGCTAGTATATTTCATCTCTGAAAAGAACCATACTCAAAGATTCCGTACACTGTAGCAGGTTGTTTTCTAATAGACTCAGAGATTCAGAGGAACTGGTATTTGATGAAGGCAGTTGCTACAATCCTAACAAAGTACTCAAGCAGCTAAAAGATATTTATATGCTATTTCAAACTTATCATGAATTATTTGTACATTTATAAAATCTATAGGATGCAATTAACACTGTTAAATTTATATGTATGTTGATCAAATTAACCTGTTTTTTTCCCCAAAAACAGCTCTATACACAACAGTAACTGCATCAATGCTCTGTGACTGTCATCTGTAATAGTAGCAGACGACTTAATAAAATGCATCTTTCAGATCTAGGAAATAATAGGAATGTGATGGGAGAAATAAATTGTTTCATAGGCTGCTTTTGTTTTATTTTTATTTAATTTTATATTTATTTTTATTTGTTTATTTATTATTGTTTTATTTTCTCCTTTATGATGGAGGCAGATGTTACTTGGGTAGCCATTGTGAAGGCCTACCTATTTTTTAAGTGAAAAAAAATAATCCAGAGTTGCCTAATTCCAACGTAGACTGAGAACTAACAGCAGGAAGTGCAACAAGTTAGTTCTATAACATCCAAGTCTTGACCCCAGGAACACAGACCCTGTGACTGACAAAGGACCGAAGGGCTGCAAGAGCTCATGGTTAGGTAGGTTCCCTCTAGCTTCGCAGACACGATGTATACATACACATTCTTCAACCTTTTCCTGCTATTTAAGACAAAAGACAGAAAAGTGGTGCATCTTGATGACTTAAAACCTCTTAGAAGTGCAGCTTGCTCAAACTAGAGCATTAATACCAGAATAAAGTAGGTTACCAAAGACAAACACATCTTTCTACAAACACACTTGCATTAGACTCAGCCTGCCAGAGATTGCTATGGTTATCATGTCCTAAGAAATCACCACATGGAACACCTTAGGTTCAAGCCACAGCTGACTGAAACTCATGTCGTCTTTATGAACACCTGCAGCTTATATGACATCACATCCATTTGAATCCTCCTGATCCATCTATAAATTATAGCAGAGATGGTCTTAGGCTGTTGCCCCAGGAGTACACATTCGATCTGGGTACACAGGGAACACTAATTCCTGTGAGTAGCAGCAGCAGCTGTGGATACAATGCTACGACTTTAAGAGCGTTGGATTTCCCTTTATTTTCTATCAGAATTCAGATGGTTTATCTGCCCTGTACTTTGATGGTTGTAAGCCTTCAGTGTCAACTTCTAAGGGCAACTGCCGTGAAAGTTATGCCCATCAGGTTCTACTGGAGTAAGAAGAACACATTCCTTGTTTCCTGCTGACAAAGGGAATTGGATATCCCT
This sequence comes from Alexandromys fortis, assembly GCF_014885135.2. NCBI lineage: Eukaryota > Metazoa > Chordata > Mammalia > Rodentia > Cricetidae > Alexandromys > Alexandromys fortis. Next base: position 2,284,404 of record NW_026067984.1, on the reverse strand, counting down.
AGTGAACCCATCCTTCATATTTTTGGCCTTTTGTCTTTACACCAGTGGCTGTAACTTATAGTTGATTATTTCTCAGAAATGAAGTGTGGGAAAAAGGATGATCTTGTTCCCAACCATACTGTCTCCGTAGCACTACACAGGAAAAATAAAGAAATACAGAGAAAAGGTAGTAAATAAAAAAAAACCCATGAATTGATCCATGGACAGACAGTCGAGACAGACATAGTCTGGACCCCAATATGCCAGTAAATATACTTTATATGTCCTACACATATATACTACACATATATACAGTATATTTAGTGGTATTCTGGTATACATACTGGTATCTCGGGGTTCAGACTGTGTCTCTGATGCTGGTTTTACACTCTCATCATTGCTCTTCATCCAGAGTCCTCTATTTTTGGAGCCATCCCTGAGCAGCTTCATGACTTACTCTTCACTGCTGCTCTTCTTCTGCTGGTCTACCTAAGTCTGTCTATTTATTATGTGTGCCTTTATTCTTCCCATCCTCCAGTCCACACACATTTTTGTCCAGGACTAGAATGCTCCTGCCAATTCACTTGAAAAGGCTCATATAACAGACATTTTGGCCCTCGGAGCACAGGATATTTTTTTTTTAATTGGCTTCACAGCTATCCCATAGGAAATCAAGACTTAAGCACAATCTCCTGACTTGGGTTCTACAAGACCTTGCTTTAGAGAGCCGCCACTTCTCTACCTCTTCCTTTTAGCCAGATGCTCTAAGCCCCTGAGAGGTTTGCTGCTCAAATCACACACTGTGTGTGACGCAGCAGCAGCACTGAATAGGAGCTTCTGAGATTGAAAGAGTCGCAGACCAACCCCTACCTGCTGCATCCAGCTGCAGCCCTTTGAGGAAAGGTTCCCAATCTTGTTCTGCCATCTTGGTTCTGGTTTTGCTGTTTCAGTTCTGTTTGTCTTTGTCTCCTAATCATCTACTAGATGATGTCACAAATTTCACTGTCCCCCAGATCTCTAGCAAGCGACTGCCAATTCCTTATCTTCCTTATCGTACAAATAGGAGAGTGTTTTCCTACAGAAACCGGCTCCTATGGGAGCAAAATATGCTTACCTGCTCAGTCTCCACCCTTCCGAGAGAATGACTGATCTCTAGAAATGAAAATCAAACAAATAAACAACAACAACAACAGCAAAAAGAAAACAATAAGGAAATAATCTGAACAGGAGGTACAGATGTAGGTGAAATGTGGTTGGTGTTTCCTCTAAATATGTGTTTCTTTATAGGCTTATTCTCGCTTTCATCGTTTCCTCTACATGTTAATAAAGGCTCTCATATTTTCTAGATTAGCAAGGTAATTTTGGTGTATGCTATAGTAAGGTATGCGCAGGATCAGTCCCTGCTCTTCCAATGGGGAAAATGACATAGAGATTGTCGGTTTAGTAGCAGAGATGGCAACTGAACTCTTAAGTGTTTGTCATTGAAATTTTCCAGACAGGAAACTCTTGGAGCTGGAAAGCTAATAAGAATGTCAGGATGTATTCCTTTAGTGACTATTTAAAGTTGATCCTTATTGTAAAGCATACACTTGAAAATGAACTGCTCTGCAAAGCTAAGTGTTGGTGATACTTTTGCCATTGTAAAACTCATACAGACATAGTCTGGTCAACCCTGAACATTATACTAAATTACTCATAGTGACATTTTACACTGCCAAAAGGGAACTAATATGAATGACCAGAGTCCTGGAGTTTAATTACCAATGGGAAAAATATGTATATAGCGAAAAAAATATTTACATTAGCAGTAGTTTACATTAAACTATTTAAATATAATTTGTGTATGAAATATTGATGGCCAGCTCATGTCATTTAACTCTTTTAATTCAGCAGAAATCATATCTAGTGAAACTTATTCAGTTTAGGAAACCCCCAACACACAGCAATTACCCAAGAATATTTGAATTAGAATCTCTAAAATACCAGGGAAGTGTATTTTGCTTCTATAGGGCAAATTTCTCTAGGAAATTAGGAGGTATGAGGAATTTATTTACTAAGTTCTCCAAGTAATTCTGAAGGCATCAAATTTGGAAATCAGAACAATTGTATAAATGGTTGACTAGGAAGGCATAAGAGGAGAAGATGATGATGGTAATAATGGGGTTTATGGAAAGGGGTAATGTTGGTTTTCATGAATATTTGAATAAGCGAAGCTTTCCATTTTTGCAGTGCCACCTTGATTTATAGTGCCTTAAAATTCAGCTTTCTAACGTCTCTGTTTGAGGCATCGAGAATGTTGGTAAATGTGGGCGAAGGTCTTTTATTTCTATTTGAGTAGGGTATATTCAGGATTTAAAGCTAAGATTTTCCTTTCACCATAAATTTTTAAGAAGAGCGGGGGAAACCTTAACTAGATCAAGTCAGACAAAACAGGAACTGCAGATGTTATGAGAGCAGCAGAAAGGATACGGGCCTCACGCGGCAGCTCGCAATTCCCAGGCAAAAGCACGTTTGCGGCACATAATTATCACTGCTATATTACTTTCTGACACATATGGTATTACCAGAAGGAATTTATTGCAATTATGAGCCAGAAACGTAAGCCATAGATATGCATGATAATGATATTTTGGTTTTGTGTGAATAGCTATTTAAATGGGGAGGCATGGGTTATGGTATGCATTTTGGAGAAATTAAGGATTTATGTCAATAAAAAGTTTATACAGTTTGAGTTAAAAAACATGCATAAAAGAAGGGGAGATTATACATTAATTTAGTCAATAACTCATCAATTAGCACAATCATACCTGATTTATTCTGTAAGAGAGACAGGCTCATGGCAATGTCTCTGCAACCACTATTAGTGAGAGTGATTTATAAATAGTAACAATGAACAGAAACAATGGCTTCATATATGAAACGTGAAATCACCAGTCTGTATGGCAGGAGAATATTAGAAAATGGGTCTTTGAAGCTGTTAATGAAAGTATATTTTTTCTAATCACACTAAATTCACTTTTCTGTTATAAGTCGATTATACCCTATTCAAATTCTCCAAGTACTCACTCATTTAAGAACAGAGGGACCTGGGGCTGGGCTGTAACTCAGTAGTGCATTTGCCAAGTTGTGTGAGGCCCAAGAGCACAGGCAACGGTGACACCTCTCTCCTACTGTCTTCCTGCCTAGACATTGGACAGTCAGCTCTTTATCAAACCAATGAGAGTGAGCCATAGTTACCGTGTACAGCAGCTCTCCCTCTGAGAAACGTTAGGATAGGGCGTGTATACCAGATTAGTTAGCATTCCTGCTGCTGCTAGAGCACACCTGGAAGAAGCAACTTGGGGGAGGAAAGGTTCATGATCTAAAGGAACCATCAAGAAGTCATGGCAGGGAAGGTGGATGATGGATGGTCTGGCTATGGTGGGTCAAATCTGTCGTATCAGCTCAGATGTAACGAAGCAGCAAGAAGAGAAAATGGGGTCTGACTGTACGCCAGGCCTCCTGCTTTCTCCAGATAGGCCCCACCCTCTGACTCTTTGAGGACCTCCTAAAACAGCATCCCCTGCTGGTCGTCAAGTGTTCAATCACATGAAATGATGGAGGACCCCTTATGCTCACACAAAAACTATCTATTGGCTTCAGGTTGAAAGGGGATCTAAGGAGCTCAATTTTAAGTGTTGTGAGGTGTTTTCTCTAACATTTACCCAAGAAAATGTCATCACATTGAAATTTCTTATTTAAATCACAGAGTAAAACCAGTTGGGGAAGTGATATTACTCAATGGCAGAGATTTCAACCTCATCGCCTTCCTCTTTCCACTATTTGAAAGGCGTGCATATTTTCCATTGCTAAAACAACTACAGAGTTTTATAGAAAATCATTTCCTTCCAGAGTGCCTCGAGTTTTCAGATGTGCTAGAGAAGCAGCAAAACCCAACAGATGGAATCTGCATTAGGGCAAGAAAGGTACTGTATGGCAAGAGCTGAGCTTTCCAAAATGACTGCACACGTGCAAAGAACAATAACATTAAGAAACACCATGTACTGTGGGCAGAGTCATCTTGGATCTTTTCTTTTTCCTTTTTTTTTCCTCTTGAGTTACACAATTAGGACATCATGGAAATTAGAAGTTTAAGAAGTTGCTTAGGTCATCTTTTTACTCTGGCAGCTAATTTTAGTTTATTCTAGGTGGATTATAATACCTAATATTTCCTCAATTTCAAGTGCATGCTCAGTCTCTTAGCAGAAGAACGGTAAACTGCTATAGAGTGTTAGGGCATCACTGTAGAAAATAACTGTCAAAAATCAGCTAGGTAGCAATGGGGTAAGTAATAGCTACTGCAGAGTTGCATTAAGTTTATCCCATAATAATGTAAATATGATAGGAAGAATTATTAAAAGATTTCTTTCTTTAGGAAAAAAATCAGACTCTATTTGCTCAGTCTATTTTATTTTGGGGGTTGTACAGAAATTGCAGTGTTTCTTCCTTCCCTATCCACCCTCCAAAGCCTCCCACATATTCTTCCCAGCTCTCCTTCAAACTCATGGCTCCTTTTTTTTTCAATAATTTTTATTGGATGTATTTGTGCGTGCATATATATTTCTAAATATAGCCTGTTTAGCCTGTTCAACCCATGTAATGCTATTTGCCTATATATTTTCAGTGTCAACAGTTTGACTAAGAATACTATGCCCTTTCCTCATTTGTTTTTTTTTTTTTTAGCTTGAATTTATCCAAAAATAACAGGCACTAACAGTGAGAGTTTAACTAAATTCACATCATAAAGAATTTGTGTCCCTCTCCAGCCAGGTAGCTCGCTGCAGAACATCGCCATTCCTTCCAATCCAGTCCCCGGTCTTACTTATTCCATCTCCACCATACATCACCTGTGTCAACCTTCCACACCCCCGCCCAAGCCCCCATCTCCAGTGGGCCACACAGATCTTCTCCTGAAAATTTCCTTCCTGCAACTCCTTGCTTTATCTTTTTCCCAACTTGAATAGGCATTCTCTGAGAAGCCACAGGCTGCCCTGGTCAGGGAAGCAGGTAGACTAACTGCTGATCTTCGCCTCTCCCTCCATTCCATCAAGCCCTTGCCAGACTCTCCTGCCCAGCTCCGGGGCAGACCTTCTGCTGTGGCTTCTCCTCACTTTCTCCTCCTATTCCCAAGTGACTAAGCAGATTCTCAGGGAGCAATCTGCTTTTCTCCCTTTTGTGAATCCCGTCCGTCCCTGCACCCTAACAAATCCTAATTCCTAAGTGTAATCTCTCAACACCTAAAAATTAATTTTACCTGGAGTCCCCAGTGGCTGCTGCACCTATCAATATCCCAGAAGTTTCCTACCAAGCAAGTTTCAGCTATGACACTCTCATATGAACCAGAGAAAGTAAGAAAAACCCAGGAAGAAACATGCATGCAACAGATACTAAGCCATATGTCAGCACCTAGAATGACAAAGTCCAAAGTCCAGATGAGTAATAGCCAGGACAATATCACTAGAGCCCAGCAACCCAAACATAGTTGGGTTGAAGCATAAGACAAAGGTCTTGATTCCTTCTATCAATATGATAGAAGACCTCTGAGGAAAACTGAATAAATCACTTAGAGAAATCTATAAAAGCACAAACAGTATAAGAAATTGAATAAAATAGTTCAAGATTTGAAAGCAAAAAAGAGAATCAGTAAAGAAAACCCACTATGAGGAAAATCTGGAAATGAAAGATCTAGGATCTTGAACAGGAACCTTCAGAGGAAAGCCTCACCAACAATAGAAGTGATGAAAGAGAGAATCTTGGATATTGAGTACACAAGAAATGGATACTTGGGTCATAGAAAATGTTAAATCTAAAACACTGGGGCACTATGAAAGGACAACATCTAAGAATAATGGGAATAGAGGAAGAAGAAACACAGGTCTACAGAGAATATTTTCAACAAAATTGTAGGAGAAAATTTCCCTAACCTGAAGATGCTAATCAATGTAAAAGAAGCATACAGAACACCTAATAGACTAGACCAGAAAAGAAAGCCTCTTGGCACATAATAATAACAACACTAAACATACCAAACAAAGAAAGATTAAAAGCTGAAAGGGAAAAATATCAAATAATGTATAAAGGCAGAACTATTAAAATATCACCTGACTTCTCAATGCAAACTCTGAAAGCTAGAACATGAACAGATGTTCTTCATACTATAACAGAGCACAGGTGTCAGTTTAAACCATTATACCCAGCAACCAGTTAATTTCAGACTTGAAACTGAAACTAATCAGAAGAAATAGAAAAGAATACTAAATAATCCTCAAAGGAAAAATTCCCCAAGTGGAATTTCAATTTTTAATATCTATGCACCTAAGTTCGTAAAAGAAACACTGTTACAGTTTACAGTTTAAATCGTGTATTAACACCAACATACTGATTGTGGGGAACGTGAAGACCCAACTCTGAGCAATGTACAGGTCATCCAGGCAAATACTAAACAGATAAATGTGGAAGCTAACTTACATTACAAACCAAGGGGACCTAATAGATATTTATAGAGCATTTCACCTAAACATGAAATCAAAAATACCACTTCTGAGCACCTCATGGAAATTTCTCCCAAACTGTTGACATACTTAGACACCCTGAACAAATAAAGGAAGTTGACATAACATTCTGTATCCAATTGGACCACCACAGACTAAAGCTGATATCAACAAGCACAGAAACAACAAAGTGCGGAGCCCAGATGAAGTGAGCCTATTTCCAAGCTGACCAAATGTCAGCGATAGGGAACTTACCTTTATTCCTGCAAGGTTACTGTGTTTCCACTCAAAGATCCCACCTAGATTTAGGTGGAGAGTTCTGCTCTCTCAAGGTTATTGTCAACAGGTGTGGCTAATAGCCAGACCTAGTATTTCAGGAATAGAAAAGTAGATAGGTTTCTACCTCAAACAGAAGTCTGTGAATACAACTAAGTTTCAGTTCCTTTAAGGAGATAACTTTGGATTCCACCCAGAGAGTGGTTTGCCTACAGAATGTTTTGGTCTAGGGTGTGAGTGTGACTTGTTTTGTTCTAGCAACAGAACATGTAGCCGATGACCTTCAATTGGTATGTTCATTTCCTTGTATCATGTTAAGGAATTTTTTTTTTTTTGTCTTACTCCTACCTGTTAGGGTCAGTTGGAAATTAAACACAGGCAAATTTAAGTACTTACTGAAATTTTCTCTCAATACTATCTTTATGTTTCTCTGTTTTACCATTTTCTTTCATATCTTCATATTCTTTACTATATTTCCAAATCCCCACCCCTCTACCCTACTAAGAGGTATTTTTGTCAAGGTTGATCCCCGACAAGAAAGTTTAAAAACTCATATAAATTAAACAACTCTCTACTGAGTGAATAATGGGTCAAAAAGTAAAGAAAGAAAGACTTTCTAGAATTAAATGAAATTCTGTACACAACATCCAAACTTATGGTTCTACGAGGCAAGTTCATAGCACTAAGTATTTTGTAAAAGAACTGGAAAGATCTCATATATAGCATAATGGCACACCTAGAAGCTCAAGAACAAAAAGAAGAAATCACATCCAAAAGGGTTTAAATCAATAAAATAAAAACAAACAAAACAAAACAATCAAACAAAAAAAATACAAAGCGTTAATAAAATGGAATTGGCGTTTTTTTTTGAGATAAATCAATGAGATTGACAAATCTTTGTCCAATTTAAATAAAAGACAGAAAACCCAATTTAACAAAATTAGAAATGAAGAGAGGGTACATAACAGCAGGGCCTGAGGAAATCCAGAGAACTTTAAGGACATATTTTCAACACCTCTAAACTTCCAAATAGGAAAGTCTAAAAGAAATGGATCATTTTTTTTCAATACCTACAACTTAGCAAAGTTAAATCAAGATCAGGTAAATAAATAGATTTATAATCCCCGAGTGAAATAGAAGCAATAATTTAAAATTTCCTAACAAAAATAAAAAAATTAAAAGAGGAAGCCCAAGAGTAGTTGGCACATATAGCACAGATAATCGAAATGCAGAGACAGGTACTGGGGTTCAAGTGGAAGAGCAGAAGTGCAAGGTAGCCAAGCCACTAGAGAGTTCTTACCCCTACCAAGGCTCAGACAGTGGGGCTCTACTGACTGTAGACTACAATGCTCTCCACCAAAGCTCACACTGAAGACTGTCTACAAACTGAACTCCTGTCTATAAGCACAGAGTCCTGTCATATTTTCAAAGAAGAGTTAATGCTAATACTTCTCAAATTATTCCACTAAACAGAAAGAGAAGAAACAGTGTCCCGTTTGCTTTATCAAAGCCACAGTTACCAATACTCAAACCATATAAAGACCCACAGAGAAAGAAAATTACAGACCAATTTCTATTGTGAACATAGAAACATTATCAATAAAAACTTTGCAAACTGAATGTGAGAACACATCAAAAAAAAAAAAAAAAAGATAATACACTGAGATCAAGCAGGCTTCATCCTGGGAATCCAGAAACGATTCAATGCACATAATACAATAAATGTAATCCATCATACAAACAAACTGAAAGTCAAGATCTGCATGATTATTACATACAGAAAAGGCCTTTGATAAAACTCAACTTCCTTTCATGATAAAAGTGCTGGAGAGATTAGGAATCCAAGGGACCCACCTCAACTTATAAAAGATGGTTTATTGCAAGTCATGCCCAGTACCAACTTAAATAGAGAGAAGCACAAAGCAAGTCCACTAAAATTAGGAACAAAACCATGCTTTCCACTCTCTGTTCCTATTCAATATGTTACATGAGGTCTTAACTGACCAATCAGACACCTGAAGGAAATAAAGGGGATGCAAATTGGAAAGGAGGAATTTAAAGTAACTTCATCTGCAGATGGAAGGATCGTACGTATGTGACCCTAAAAGTTCCACTTGGCAAACTCTTAGAGCTGTTAAACACTTTCAGCTAAGCAGCCAGATACAAAATAAACTCGCAGAAATCAGTAGCCCTGCTATACACATGTAATAAATGGACTGAGAAAAAACTCCGGGAAGTCATACATTTCACAATAGCCTCAGGTAATATAAAATACTGTGTAGACAGAATTTTCTGTCCCTCCCAATCCTGTAGCTGCTCAGCCCCAAATTAACACACAGTGGTTATATTAGTTATAAACTGTTTGGCCTATTGCTCAGGCTTATTACTAACTTGCTCTTACAACTTAAATTAAGCCATAATTATTTTCTATATTTAACCATGTGGCTTAGTGCCATTTCTCAGTAAGGCATTCTCATCTTGCTTCCTCTGCATATATATAGTGCCTGTGTCTCTACATTTCCTCTTCCCAGAATCCTCCTAGTCTGTTTGCCCTGCCTATACTTCCTGCCTGGCTACTGACCAATCAGCATTTTATTAAACAAATATGACTGGCATATCTTTGCAGTTTACAAGAACATTATCCCAGACCAAGATTGCTTTTTTTTTATTGATGCTTGTTTTTCAAGACAGGGTTTCTCTATATAGGCCTGGATGTCCTTGAACTCATTCTGTACTGGCCTCAAACTCACAGAGATCAACTGTCCTTTGCCTTCTGAGTGACTGGAATAAAGACATGCACCACTGCCGCCCAGTTGAGTAATATAAAATAAAATTATATATATATATGTATATATATGTGTGTGTGTGTGTAGTACTATTATTTTATTATTGTTATTATTATTTGGGTTTTCTCCTGAGCAATTTGTCAATTTTCCTACATTTCTAATCAGTAGAGGGTCTCATCAAAGACATGCTTTCCTATACAGCTCTGGTCTGAATGTATCTAAAAGTTGATTATTTGGGCAAAGTAATCACGAACCTGAAGTCTGGGGGCAGTCAGGCAGCACTGTCTAGGGGTTTCTTTCAGTTGTGTGTTCTAGCATTTGGTTCCATGCTTTGGTAAGTAAAGCAGTGAATTCCACAAAGGGTTTACCTGCACTCAGGACATGGGTCCTATGTGTGTAAGGAGTGATCTCATGGTTAGAGTTGCACATATATGGGTATAAATATTTCAGAGTACAGATATAGCTCTTTATTTCCTTCTTTTTATGGATTTCTGGAGATTTGATGCAACTCTCGATGGAAAAGAACACTCAAGCTGGGTCATTCTGCATTTGTCTGAAATGAATTTTTCTTTCAAAATGATGGTGGAGACTGAACCTAGAGAATAGAGTATGTATACTGTTTATGGATGCTTGCTAATGTGTGCATTTTTCAAGTGTAGGTTCAGACATAATTTAATCTGCAGTCCACGCATAACAGAATGGAACATCTGGCGTCTCCCATTCCAAAGTCACCTCTGACTATTCCTGTCTACCTAGCATGTAGAAACAGGCTGAATCAACCCTTCTAATTTTGAATGGCAAGACACGAGGCTAGTTTCATAATGAAGAAATTAGTAGCTGAATAAGAACACAAAGGGTAGTTAATAACAAACAGGTGATTTGACGTCTGTGAGGTGGTGGATTCTCTGAGGAACAGGGAGAGTAGATGATGAAAGCAGGGTGTCACAGGCCCTTCTCCCCAGACCACAAAGGTCCAGATCATAAAACAGGTAATTCAGTTATTTTCAACTTGTAAAAACATTCACTCTTTTTTTTTTCTTTTTGAGGTAAAATTTTTAGAGGTGTCTCAGAGAGAGTTATTTCCTTTTAAGATTCTGGCAACTGGATGGTTGCCAGGATGCCTTGTTTTCCCAGCTCATTTGAGGATCCCCGTTGCCTATCAGAGTATGTCTCTGGCATAGCTCAGCCATCACCGTTTCAAGCAGCTGCTCCCTCGTCTGCTTCATTGACTTTTTTAGTGGCCAGAGAGTGAATATTCCCCCAATCTGAAACCTGGAGTGTTTGAAGGGACCCCTTTGTCCAACACAGTCTGCACCAAGCTTATATAAACAGCATTCCCTTTTGCAGGGCATCTGAAGTCTGGTGACCACAAGGTGGTGTTAACCTTTTATCCTTCATTCAGATTTTTTCTTTTAATGGGAAAATTGACTCCTGAATGAATGAGCGTTCCTTTCTGTGACCTTGCTGGAGGAGGAATGTGGGCTCGTTTTCAACATTAACGAGTTTAGACTTGATCCTGTGTGACTGCAGCAAGATCTCCAGGGAGGACTAGGAGCAAACTTGTACTTCAGATAGCCACAGCCCTGGGATGTCAGGGAGAGCTGAAAAATGAGCCAGCAGCCAGGGTTCTTTCAACAGTGATAGAGGCCCGAACAACCATGACAGAAAATTCAAATGTGTGAGATTCATTTTCCAGTAGTTGCCCCTGGCACTGGGGCTTACGGAAGTAGAAGAGAAGTCAGAGAACAGTGAATTGGACAGGAGCGAACTGGCTTCTTCTGTGCTGTGAGAGGAACACAAAAGATTTATGGATGTGCAAAAATAGGCATTGGTATTAGAAATGTAGTTCTAGTTAAGTAGACAAGTGCTGAACTGAAGCAGAAGATGAATTTCTTTTCATTTAAACAGACATGTAAAACTCGAATCCTCAAGAAGGCCACCAGCCAATCTTCAATGTTCTTAAATGAAACATTTGTAACAAATGTAGACTGTTCCATAGGAGAAGCAAATGTCAGTATGATCTTGTAAGGCTCATTTAGATTATTAAAATATTTAAAATAAAAATGCTGTAGTGTCAGAACTTTGAGCAGAATGAGCCAACAGGATCAGAGCTCGAATTCTCCTTAGTGGAAATTTAATCATTCTCTACTTAAATTTTCTTACTTTTCATCATTCATAGGAAAAAATGATCTAAACTTCATAGATTTCTTGGAGGATGTTTTATCACCTGCTTCCTGTCGATGGCTCTGATTTCTTCCCTCAGAAATTAGCTAAATATTAATCACATCCTCTCTTCTCAAAGATGAAGCTGTCACAGTTAAGTGAACCAGCCCAGAGAATGTGAGCTTGGGAGATCTGGTTCTTTCTCTCATCTGCCTTATCGTGGTGTGGGTGGGGAAGAGATGCCCCCCTCACTGCCTACAGATGGTGGGAGAGATGGTCCTGTGGTCATATGAGCTGGAGAGCTACCCCTGGCCCTCACCAGCTAACTGCAGCACTCGGGAGAATGGCCCCTGCACCTTGCCTGGGCATCACAGTAGAGCTGGCCATGATGGTCCAGGGGTGGGAGAGATGACACTGGGACCATGAAAGCAGGAGAACTGGCCCCACCCCTGCTTGTTGATGTGATGACCAAAAAGAGCTGGTGGGCTGACCAACCCTGCAACTATATAGGCCCAGAAGCAAGGTTATGGGTTGGCCCATCGCAATATCTATCCCATCTATGACCTATAGGTGCGCATGAAGGGACTGGTCGTGCAGACCCAAAACTGCAGGCACTCCAGGACACATGGCAACAGACTATCCAAGAAGACTGCCAGTGAGGATCAAGCATTAATAGTGTAGCAGAACCTAGAAGCATTGAAAAAGACCAATGACTCTTTACAATGAACACTTTCAATTAAAGACATAGGGATAAAAGGGTTTACTGTGTGACTCACTGTATCACACCACAGCTTAGCAAACAGACAACTTTCGAACCTAGCCCCTGGACTCCAGCCAAAGATCACAGAAAAGGCTGCAGGGCTTCTTCACCCTGCCAGGAAATGCCAAACAAAGATCTCAGACCTGTGCCCTCACAGGGCCGTGCCAAGGATTCGTTGCCCTTGGGTAGGGGAGAGAGACTTTCCGTGATGGGATATTATCACACATTCCTTTCTACATGACTTGATGGCCAAGAGGAGATGCTGTCACAGGGTGAGAGGACATGTTGTGGAGAGAGGTGGTGAGGCTACTCAGTGAAGCTAGCCACTGACCTCTGCAACCTCAGGGTTCTCGCCTTCCACCAACACTGGGAATCATGGAGGCTTTGGTACTTCTGCTCTTAGTGGTAAGGACCAAGTTGAAAGCCAGTCCCCTCTCCCCACTGCAGTATTGAAGCTAGGTTCTTTTTCACGATCAAACAGACATCAAGAGAGCCCTTCTGGGGACTTTTAAAAATATTCACTCTCCCACCCCCCCTTTTTTTTTGAAATTACAATACAGTTACATTTATCCCTTCCTTTCTCTCCATCCAACCCCCCACATATCCTTCCACATGCTCCTTCGAATTCATAGCTTCTTTCTCTTAATAATGATTTATAGAAAATTAGAGTCACATAACATCAAAAGTATCTAGCTCTAGGGACTCTCAGGCACCAAGAAACAAGACATTCTTAGACCGAATGAGAGAAGACAATCCCCAGATACAAATACAGATCCTTATATGTTATGTTCAAAGGTTGAAGCTAATGTAATATGACTTTCAATATGTATTAACATATGAGGCTACTGTATTGTACACAGTGAAAGCTAAAATGCTAAGGCTCACATCCTGCTTCGAGTGCCAAGATGTTGATATTCATATACTGTGGTGAATTATGTATGTATAATGACCTAGAGCCAAAAACCCTCAAGCAACCACAAAAAAAGTTATCCAAAAGGATGTGTTTAAAGAGAGCATGGTGAACATAACAGAAATACCAACTCTGAGGAGGCTAAGGAAAAAGGATTTCAAGAACAGTTACACGGCAAGTTCCCCATGGGCAAGAGCCTATTTAGAGCAACCACAAATTTACATGTCAAGAATTAGAAATGAAAACCTCATAGCATAGAAACTAGATGAATGGTGAGAGGAAATGAGATGGGGTGGTGGAATGGAGGTGGAGGATGATGATACCAAAGAGTGGCTAGCAGGTCTTAAGTCGATGGAGCTGTTTCTTACGTGCAGGCTAGAGTGGTTTTATGCCTTTCCATATATAATAAATTCGCACACACACAAAGGGGCCAATTTTGGTACGCCACCATTGGAGAAAAGTGGGTGAGGGGTATACGATTTTCTAGTCTACTTTTGTACTTTTAGCATGGTTCTCTAGGTACTCATCACTGTGAGAGAAAAGACATGAGGAACAAGTCACTCTAGAGTTCTGACTGCAGGAAAAGCTACAATTTGGATCTGTTCAGGAGTATCACAAACATCTATCCTTAAACCTCCACTGTCATGGACGGGGTTTGCTTGTATGCCAAATGCTGTTGTCAAGAAAAAGGAGCAATCGGGGTCCATCTTTGGACGGTGGTTGCTGACACTCCCAACCAAACCTGTAAACATAGATGAGGAAGGATATGCCACAAAATGGTTCCATGGTTTTCTTACTAGAAGAAAAGGGGAGATTAATTCACTGACAGAAATAAGAGATGGTCACTGCGGCAAACTATAGTAGCCATGCTAAGGCTGACTGCGAGTGCTTCGGATGGGCTACGAGTCTCTGCCCTTCAGCTGACAGCACTTCACACAGGCTGTGTGTTTCTTTGCACGTTAGCTTCTCTAACTACGAACACAGCTCACAAAGGCCAACAGTGAGCTCTCGCTACAGTCTTCATTGAAGACTGGCCTATTTCCAAAAGGAAGAAACATCTCATGGAAGGAAAAAACAGATGTTGAGAGCAATATGATTGAAATAGATGAAATTCCATTTTTAAAAAATAAATTCTGCCTTTTTCATTTTGTTGTCTAATTTTACAAGGCAAAAATAATCAAAACATCAAAAATCAGAAAGCTTAAGAAATACAAAGGGCAGGGAACCCTGATTGCTCTTTGGGCTGACGAGGGAGGGGGACTTGATTGGAGGAGGGGGAGGGAAAGGGGAGGCGGCGATGGGGAAGAGACAGAAATCTTTAATAAATAAATAAAAAAAATAAAATTTAAAACAAAAAACAAAACCTGAAAAGTATTTATTTAAAGCTAAAATGTTCCGGAAAAACCTAACAAATGGTAAGTTATACAATATTCTTAAGACAATAGCTATTTATTCATATTAGATGATGAAGACATCTAGATGATGATAGCTAGATATGATGTGATATGATATGTAGATGATGTATAGGCTTACACAGACAGGTAGACGCAGATAGAGCCACACAAACAGGCATAGATAAAAGATATATTGATTTATAAAGACAAATTAACATAGATCATATATAAATATAGACAGATACATATGAATACACACATGTAGAAGAGCAGATACATACATCCATATAGACAGATAAAGATGCATGCATACATAGAGAGATTCATGCATATATATATACATATCCATATATATATATGGATGGACTGACACTCATAAAACAATCTGTGCTTATAGAGAAATCCTTTTCCCATTTGAATGTATGTGACTCTAACATAATGAAGTCAATAAAACAGATATGATACTGATAAAATTTTGAAAATGGTGATATTACATTGCAAAGAAACAATGTTAAACACAAAGGTATAATATATGTACCTTCGTGTGTCTATGTGTATTTATACAGATGTATGTATATACATATACACACATATGTGTGTGTATATACCTAAATATGTAAGTACAACCTGCTTAGTCTGTGTAATATCATTTGTATAAAGCTGGAAGAGAGGAAGGAAGGGTTGGTTACATGAGAGAGTTTGAAGGGTGGAAAAGAAAGGCGTATATTATATTATAATCTCAGAAAAGAAATATTTTTAAAAATACGGAAAACAAGTAGAGAACACATAAAATGGTCCTGACAGTGTAACTCATCAGTCCATCGTTCCCTTCATCTCTTCTACTTCCGCTGGTACAAAGGGTTCTCTGGCATGTGAGTTCCATCCCCAGCGTGACGCAGTGCCCTGTGGTCTCAGGCCCTGGCCCAGCCTCTCAGAGTGTGGGTGGGCGACCGTGGATGTGCATGTGGAAATGTTTCATGCGCTTGTTTTCTCTCCTTTCCCTGAGGAGCAAAGAGAATGAAGAAGGAAATACATTCAAAGGATACCAGCCAGACACCATTCAGGGTGATTCCTGTGTGTTTACAAGAGTTTAAACCTCAGCTACTATGTTTAAGACAGTGCCCAGACTCTGGCACCATGATTGAGTGTTGTTTTTATAGCCGTGATACGCTAATGCTAGTGCCCCAGAGCGAGATGTTTATACAAGGAGCCTTGTTCATGGCTTTTCTACTGTAAGGAATGCTGCACTTATTTCTTTAAGTGCCATCTTAAAATGATGGCAAAGGGAACTATAATGTCCTTTACACAAACATTGAACCTTAAATTTTCAAAGGAGCAAGCATATGCATTAGTGTACTTTAAAGGAGCAAGAACCAGAAAATATTTTAAAGTAAAGATGAAAGAGTTTTTGTCTCTGATCAGGAAGCAAAGGCGCACATTGACTTATGTAGATTTAACTCAAGTGTACTATTACGGTGTGATTAGCGTAGAAAGCTCATTTTGTTCATCACAGCAGGCTACTGTTTCCAACTTGCAAGTTTCTGGAACTTTCAGATATGAATGAATTTTGTTATATGAATGCAGCAGCCTTTTAGCCACATTATAAAAGCAATTTGCATTTCCAAAGCGTGTGTGTGTGTGTGTGTGTGTGTGTGTGTTTCTATGCTAGGGATAGACTCTGAGTCTTAACACACTCTGTCACCTATTTATACCACACAACTGTCTCTTGCCACTTGGAGAACATTGAACCTTCATGCCTCTGGCCTGCATGTCTTCCTAGGATGAATCATGAAAGACAAAATTCTTGAAGAGGCAACAGGCATAGATCAATT
The DNA here is from genome assembly GCF_014885135.2 of Alexandromys fortis. Taxonomy (NCBI): domain Eukaryota; kingdom Metazoa; phylum Chordata; class Mammalia; order Rodentia; family Cricetidae; genus Alexandromys; species Alexandromys fortis. The sequence goes on along the minus strand of NW_026067984.1, from coordinate 2,267,774 downwards.
ACAGTCTCAGAACAGGAAGACTTTGGGGTTTTGTTCCACCGTGACCTGTCTTGTCCACAATATCGTTAGTTCTCTCTGTCAGAGATGCTAACAGAGCTGAAGCTGGAGCAGTTGGAGTAGGGAGGTGAAGGGGTACCTGGTGGTACCTGGTGTGAGTCTTTATTGGTAGATTTTGTGATCCTAGACCAGACCCTCAGGTATGAAGACTGGGGTTACTACCGTGTGTGTGTGTGTGTGTGTGTGTGTGTGTGTGTGTGTGAGAGAGAGAGAGAGAGAGAGAGAGAGAGAGAGAGAGAGAGAGAGAGAGAGAGCAAACTCCCTTGCAAGTTCTTTCTTGTCCTTAGTTGAAGAAAGCACACCTTTCTGAGATAGCCCTTCCTCCATGTCTTAAAATGGTTATGTGCCCAGCCAGGGTAGCAAAGACTCAACATTCTGGTTCCAATAAAGGACATCTGGGAAGCTTATCAACTGTAAGGCCCCACAGAGCTTGACTCCTGCACACACTCAATCCAGTAAATTCTTTCAGTAGTGATGAGCCTGCAGAGGCTAGCAATAACCTATTCTCCTAGAGCACCCTCTTGTACTTGCTTTCTGAAATCCAGTCTGAGACATCAATGATGTGAGTGGTCTGATTTTTATATAGAAACTTGCTTATATCTAAGTTTGGAGCCATAAAATTTGATAACAAAAATCAAGAATCAAGAAGTTGATGGAATTGTGTCATCCATTGCTGGGCACTTAGCCACTTACTCTCAGCACTTTGAGCCACTACCCACTGCAACAAGAAGCTTCTCTGACCAAAGTTTGGAGCCTCACAGATCTATGGACATAAACAAAAATATTTAGATGGCAGTTTGACAACCCAACTATTTAGAGTAGGATCAGATGGTTCTCCCCTAGGGTCTATGACTTCTCTAGCCACACAACCTTAACCAAATTTTATAATTCAGCGAATAAATTTCAATTAAGACTTTGCAGATTCATTTTTCAACATTTGCCAGCATTTTTATGATTCATAACCAGATCTTGAAAGAAGATTTTCTTATTCCTTTCAAATGATAGTAATCAAGAGGAAATGTGGCACAGGGTGGCAGCATAGAACACTGAAAAGAAATGAGATATAATAATTGTGCCTATGAGAGGTCAGACGAGCTAAAAACACAATTTTCTTCTCAACTTGTAGCTGGCTTTCAAATAATTTACTATTTTTACATTTTCTTTTATATATACCATTATTTATTATACCTTCTTCCATAGAATTTCTATGTCTACTATTAGTAATGTAGTTAAGTTGTGATATTAAAGTCATATTTTTTCCAATAGGATCAAAAAGTACGGGGGTTCTGATAAAACCTACCACTGTTTGCCTGAGCTATCAACAACTGTGGTTTTCAGACTCTGAACATTTTCTGTCCATTGTCTTGAGTCCATAGGCAGATCCCTCTGCTATATAGCAATCTACAAAAAATTAACAGGGCTCTACACCCCCCTTTTAAGCCCCCTATCCACAAATACCGTTATGCACACACCTTATGTGATACCAGTCTTGATTTTACCAGAGTTAGGTTAAGGATTTGAAAGTATTCTCAAATGAAGTTCTGGTTGTTGCTACTTTCTATTATTTCACTAACTATAGAATGCTGTAGATAAGAGCAAGCAACTTCTTGATTCATCATGAAATTATGCCTCAATAAAATCATTCAGTACTGGTATCAGGATTATGTCATTAGGATCTAATAATTCCCTGTAGCTGAAAGTTGAGGAGAGCAAGCATCAAAGCAGTCGATCCAGAATCTCCAAATGTTAAGAGTAATACATTAAGAAAAATTAGGCATCTGGATGAAGATAAAAATTTGAATACAACTAATAGATGAAAACATGTCTGTTCTAGAACAATGGTTCTCAACCTCCCCGTTGCTTCCTAACTAAACACCTTTAATACTGTTCCTCATGCTGTGGTGACCCCCAATCATGAAATTATTTTTGATGCTGCTTCATAACTGTAATTTTGCTACTGTTATGAATCATATATAAACATCTGTGTCTTCCAACAGTTTTAGGCCACTCCTGTAGATGGGTCTGGCAACTGCCAAGGGGTCATGATCCTCAGGTGAAGAACCGCTGTTCTAGAGCCTGGCGTACTGGATTGAGGAGAGCCCTTAATTGGAAGCCAGTATGGGATGAGGGTTTCAGCTGCATCTGCTCTCACCAGGAGCTCGACCTCTAACTGCAAGATTTATGACCTTTCCCCATGTCTCTACGTGCTTCAACAGCAGATGTGTTATTGGCGTGCCTGGATGACTATAAGACGCATATTCCTAGTTCCACCAGTATGAGAATGGCGTACCTGTATGAGAGAAACAGATTTGATGGACACCATCATCTGTCAAGAAAAGAATGTGAATGGATTTACCTGTGAAAGTATGGTGGGAAGGTGCCTAAATTTCCACCATGCTGCTCAGCAGTATTGAGCAGAGGTCCTTCTGGCTCCCACGCTATGCCAAAGGACATGAAGCTGTTCCACTTCTCATTGAGGCACAAATGAGAACAGGAAACATTCTTAGCAATGTAGCATCAGTGACTTCGCTCTCTGTACCTCTATAATGAGTGGCTAAATGTGGAAAGACATCAATTCCTCCTGATGAGAATGTGTGTCTCTCTCCCCAGCAGCTCTCAGGGAGAAAAGAAGCTCAAAGAATCCAAAATTTTAAAAATAGGACTTGAGATGTGCCTGCAGGATTTGAGATACGATATAAACAGCAGAAGAAGGAATGCTAGGTGGGGTGGGAGACTTCACCATGAAAAATTGCAGGATGGATAAGTCTTGGATGCAAAGCATCTTAAACACTTGATCTAATCTCTGTGTTTGATCCGAGCGAAATTGAATTATGTTAGATAAAACTCAGATACCAGCGTCAGCAGAACACTCAGAGGGAAGTCCCCAGGGTGTTGCGTTTCTTTGCTTTGCTTATTTGCATTCTACATTCATAATTTTTAGTTTGCTTATGCATCTAGCCACAACTGATTGAGCATCCATAACATGCCACATTTAGTTCCAAAATTTTCTCAACACTTATAGAAAACAACATTCACTTGAAGCTCCCTATTTGGCATGTTTTGATATGGTTCACCTGTATCTACAGCTGTGCATAGTGTGTGTTTGTCTCTGTATATCCATTAGTATTGTGGAAGTGTGTGTGCGTGTGTGCGTGTGTCTGTGTGTGGTGATATTTTGTTTGTGCTCTAACAAATAAAGCTTTTCTAGAGATCAGAGTGCAGAGCTCGCCACTAGTTAACCATAGAGGCCAGGCAGTGGTGCACACACCATTAATCCCAGCATTTGGGAGGAGGAAAGAGGAAGTTAAAAAGTAGGATGGAGACAGGAATTTACCGCATTTTGGCTGAGAAGTTGGCAAAGGAACAGGTGACTATGACTTGGTCCTTTGTATCTTTGATTTTTTAATTAAGATCGGTTAAAATTTGCACTACCTCTAGCACCCAGTATGAGGCACAAACCCATGAACTCGAGATTAAGAGCTATTAGAATTTCCGCTGTGTATGTGGGGGGGGGGGCGGCGAGGGCGAGGGAGAGAGAGATTTTATGAACTGGATAAAAGTGCATAAACTCATAATGAAGGTTTTATTCACACTATTTCTGTGCATTGAACATCATACAACTTTTGGACAGAGGGCTTTAAGTCAATGACAAATGCATATCTGTCACGCATGAGTCCCTCCCTGGCTTTGATGTCTAGTACTAAAAACATAAACAAATAAAATTATAATTTGGGAACATAGAACTAAGGAGATTGGTGGAAGGATGTTTTCACTTGAGTAAACCTTGGATATTTTCTCTGGTAGCCTGTCCATTGTGCTTCAAAAACCCCGTAAAATTTACAGATCAGGCTTTCCTGTTGCTAGCTAGGTCAGGTCTACTCAATGCCATGGAGGCTCCATAAATAGAAGCAACTCTAGCAAGAAATAAAAGCATTCAGATCTAAAAATCATCAGTAAGGAAAATACAGATAATTTTAGTGCTGTTGGATTGTCAAATACCTAACCACATAGGTGACAAAGGTCATCTGTGTCCAGATACACTCTACAATGATTAAAAAAATAGTTATGAAATTTATGAAGCCACACAAACAGCAAGATATTTCTGTAATGCAATTCATTTCCTACTTGAGCTAGAAGGCATATTTAAAGGTGAATGTGAATTTATTCATTAATTGATTATCAAATGGGTGATCTTTTATTCTATTTTATAAATAGCACATGACAAGACTATTACTCTTTTTCCAGTCATTTCACTATTATCTTTTGAAAATTTTATTGGATTCCAATGCAGGGTGTTAAGTCTTGAAACCATTTAAAAATAAGAGACAACAAAAGCAGATTCAGTAGGCTATATTTTTATATATTTGTGAATATGCACATATAAAGGTAACAATAATAAGTAAATAAAAATAGGTATCAATTTTAGAGTGAGGGGAGCCATGAAAGTGGGAGTGTTTGGGAGAGGATGGAAGGAAGAAAGGGACCAGTGGAAGTCGCTAATTGTAGAGATAAATGGAAAGGAAAATCATCTCTCCAGACTAATGATCTATGTTCGAAACAGTAGGGGTGCAAACTATGCAGTAAGAGGAAGTTTACTGTAAACAATTAACTTAGAATGTAGTCAGAATTTTGATGCAGTAGTCACTTTCAAAGAGCATCAAACAACGTTTTTTTTTTTTTTTTTTTTTTTTTTTTTTTTTGCGATCTAAATCAGCCCAATGTTTTCTAAGCCACGTGGCCTTTTCCTAAGCATGTGGAGAGGAGGTCTGCATTCTTAGGGACTAGGAGCTTAGCCGAGGAGCGTCCTCAATTTTAAACATGTGAAAATCGGGTGGTCACTATGTTGGAGGCAAGTTCAAAATTGAGCAGAGGTTAATATGCTTAAGCCTTTGTTGGACCCCCTGTCATCTCTCCCATAATTCCACCCAAGCAGGTTCTGTTTTCTTTCTGCGTAATTATCTCTGGCATACATCTGGCAACTTAATCCTTGAGAATCTTTCTGCAGTTCTGCAAGGAGTGGAGTTCATGGAGCGTTTCAGAGCGTCCTTGAACTGAAATTGTAGCTGGGGAGAGGGCTGGCCTGATTCCTCCTCCCACGGACACTTAGAGTGCCATTGATTTGTAGGGCTGCTTTCAGGGGCACTAAAATAAAGTTAACTGCAGAGGAGATGAAAAAGATGCTATCTCCGGGAACCATGTTCCTTCCCGCTGTGTGGCCTCTTCCAATATATCAGGGTCACTCTAGACCATCCCAGAGACAGTCCTATTCCCATCGCCTCCCTTCAGAAATGCAGACTGGAACGGATACAGATGTTACCACAAGAACTTCTAGCTTCCTTTATTGTTCCCATTACTGATTCATTACATTGTTTGCACCAATAATCCTTTAACAGAAAATAAATCTATTCACAGCATTAGAAATGTATCCCTGAGCTGTTTTACAAATGTTTCCTTGCCATGCCTTATTAATGCACAGACACTGTGAAGTCTAGTGCATCATGGGTGCTCATCAAGGAGCTCTTGTTCTAGGTACTAAAGTATATACATAGATATGTGTTGTAAAAATATGGTTTTTTTTTTTTTGCGTGTTGTTCTTGCTGTTGTTTTCGGAATCCACAACCTCGTGCATGCAAGACAGATTTCAGCCCTGAGATGCACACACATTGCATCCTCATGCATGCAAGACATAGATTCTAGGCCTGAGATGCACCCACAGGAGCTATAATAGAATTTTAGAATTAAAAAGCTATCTTATTTGAGAACTAGATTGGTTTCCTGGAAAAGTGCTTGATTGAATAATGGTTTCTCTCATAATTTCTGAGATTCGTTATTACTTATTGTTTAGGAAAGATATGAAAAAATAATAATTTGATACAAAAAATCTCTGAGCACCAGTAATTTTCCAGTAGCCTCTTATCAATAAATCATGCATTTTGAAATCTGAGAATTAAACAGAAGTTAGAAGATGGAGAAAATTAACTTAGTTGGATAATTACTTATGGGTTTGTCTTGTAAATGAAAGTGCAATGATTTGGTTCATCTTGCTGGGTCTCTCGAAATGCATCCACAGCAGGCAAGGTGACAACATGGGGCAGTTGGCTGAATCAGTAAAAGCCTCTCCAAAGGAGATGAATCCCATGGGAAGAACTGTGGTCAAGCAAGTGCCAGGGAAGCAGAGGCAAGAGTAACTTCTTGACTAAGCACCCTGTACACAAATGCATAGCATATGTTCACTAAACAGCGTAAGTTAAAACAGTGAAGGAATGAAAGGTACATGTTTATGACCACAACATAAATGAGTGGCTGTGGGCACAGCATGACTGATAAGAGGAACATGGGAATGCAGGAATACTTTCTATTACAACAAACATAAGAGTCTGAATCCATCCACCCTTGTTTGTTTCTTCCAGCTACTTGAACGACTGATGGAGATTACTGAAGCTTAAGTGTTCAAGACCAATTGCAGAAACATAGAGAATATGAAAAATAAGGAATAAGAGGAAGGAAGGAAGGAAGGAAGGAAGGAAGGGAAGGAGGGAGGGAGGGAAAAGAAAGGAACCTTTGTATGAAGGGAGTGCCTAATCTTATTGCAACTTTATATGCCATGTTTGATTAATATCCCTGGGAGGTCTGCCCTTTTCTAAAGGAAAATTTGGAGGAGGAGTGGAAGGGAGGAGGGAGATACTGGGAGAAGAGAGGGAAAACTGCGTGGGAATGTCATATATGAGAGAATAAATAAAAAATGACATCATGAAATTCACAATGGATGAAACTAGAGAAAATAAGGACAAATATAGTATGTATTCATTTACATGTGGATATCATTTGTTAAATCTATGTTTAAAAAGATAAATTTTGTATAACCATGAAGGTTAGATCTAGAGTAGGGACTGAGGTGGGGGCAGATAGATCTCTTTATAAATGAGTAATAGAATAGATAGTTATGAATGGATGGGGGACTGAAACAGGATCAGGTGGAAAGTGAGAAGAGGGGAATGAGGACGGGAATAGAGGGAGAGACAACTAAAATAAAAGGTTGTTTGGGCATAGTCTGTAAACTCAGTATATTTGAAGCTTCCCAAAATATATACATAGGTGAAGGCAATCTATATGAGTTCACCAAATAATGGCAAATACAGAAACCATAGTGACCATCTCTTATCAGCAAATGGAGCTTCAAATACTGGGATTATATCAAGACTAATTAAGTTGTTGGCCAAGGAAGTCTCATATTTCTTCCAAGGAACCCAGACTATTGCCAAGAATACAAGTTGCTCTTCATAAATGGTCTGCAAGTTCCCATTGATGAAGACAACACTACGCAGCTCACTGAACATGGAGAGATTAGGCTGATGCCTACACAAAACCTTCATCCCTATGTTCTAGCATCTCCGGTACAGGAAGCTACTCTGCAGGCTACCAAAGGAGAAACTCAAAAAACAGTCAAGCTATAAACCCTTTGACCTAAAATTGTGTCCTTCTGCAAAATATTCTAATGCAAATATGGCACAAAGTAAGTGGGAATAACCAGTTAACATCTGATACGATGAAAAGGCCCACTCCACAGGGAGGAACCCATATTCAACACTGCTTGGCTGACCAAGAACCTGAGAATAGGTAGCCCAGGAATGTTGGGTAATGTTGTGGAATAGAATATTACTTTAACTATATAAAGATGTGTTACATTTGTTTATGCTGCATTACTTAAATTGTGTAAAGATGGTGATGCTGTTTTACCTTGCCTGCCTAAGGTACCCAGTTGGTTTAATAAAAAGTTAAACAACTAATATCTAGGCAATAGGCAGTCACTAGGGCTGGAAGGCAGAGAGAACAAGTCGGAGGAGAAACCTGAGCTTAAGAGGGGAAGAAGAGAACGGAGGATAAAGAGAAGGAGATGCTTGGAGCCAATCAACTGGGCAGCAGCCAGCTAGCTAGGTGTGGAGTAGGACATACAGAATAGAAGAAAGGTAAAAAGCCCTGAGGCAAAATATAGATTGAAAAAAAAACAGATTAAATTCAGTTATAAGGGCTAGCAAGAAACAAGCCTAAGTTAAGGTTGAGCTTTCATAACCAATAATGTCTCCATGTCATGATTTGGGAGTTGGATGATAGTCAGAGACCAGCTTCGATGAAAATACCACTTACCTAGGTAAGGGCATATGGATTAGAGAAATTAGTCAAGGGCATGAAGATGAGAGTGAAAATAACAAAACAGGAATATAGGATAGGATCAGAAGGGAGTTCCAGTGAATACTGAAATCACCTGCATATAATTTTCCATACTCTTTTATACCCCAATACACAAGGGGGAAGAAGACAAGACTGCTTTAATATGATACAAAGGACAACTAGAACAGTTACTTGCTTCAACACTTTGAGCCATCAAGCCATTAATCCATGAGAAAAGCATTCTGTTGTTTAGTCAGTGAATCCACCTACTGTAGGACGGCCACTTGCTTGTTCCCGGCTGCTCAGCCCCGAAATAATAACACAGAAACCATATTATTTGCCATACTGTTTGGCCAATAGCTTAAGCGTATTTCTGGTTAACTCATATTTTAAATTAATTCATACCATTAATCTGTGTATCATCACAAGGCTGTGGCTTACCGGATAGAGTTCCATGTGGTGTCTGTCTCTGGTGGGGTTACACAGCTTTTCACTGACTTGGCCTTCTTTCTGCCTGCACTCAGTTTAGTTTTCCCTGCCTAGCTCTGTTCTGCCCTGTTCTGCTATAGGCTCAAAGAAGTTTCTTTATTAACCAATGGTATTCAAAGCATCCAGCGGGGAATCCTATATCACCCACCCTACCTAGTATCCTGAAGGCAGCCATTCCCGAGGTGAAACCTCCGATTTCAAAAGAAGAAGCAGAAGTGTGATTGAATATCCTGACCATTAGTCAAGGTTGAGTAGATCCACCTGTATGGTTCATCTTAATGTCAAAAAGACCAAGTAACTACACCCTAGGTCAGGCTGTGCAGCCATACTTGTCAACAACTTTTGAACAAACTAAAACTCTCTGATCTTCAGACAAGGTGGAAATAGGTTCACATTTTTGGACCTCCACAGATGGGGTAAAAACTAAAAAAGCAATAGCATGACCCCTAATGATATCCTGCTATACTACTCATAGACCAATGCCTTCCCCAGCCATCATCAGAGAAGCTTCCTCTTGCAGCAGATGGTAACAAATACAGAGGTACACAGGCAGACATTATGCAAATGAGGTGTGTTTTCTGTTGCCTTTGGCTCTTTTCCTTTTGCTTGTTTAGTACAATTATGGTGTGTTGGTTTTTGTTTTATCTGATTATATTATATTTTATTATCTTTTAGAAGGCTCCTTATGCTTTAATGATTGACACAAAGGGGGTGGGTCTGAATTGGAGGGGAGGTAGGGAAGAACCAGGAAGCATGGAAGGAAGGGAAACTAATCATGATATATTATGATTAGATATATCATGATTATGATTAGATTATGATTAGATATGAGAGTAGATAAGAAAAAATATCTACTCTCAGTAGAAGGATAATAAAGATATCTGGGGAAGGGAGAGAGAGCTCAGACATTAGGAGGTGAAGAGTATTTTCTGCTCCACCGAGAGTACCAGGCTTCGGCCCCCAGAGCCCACTCTGGGTGGTCACAGTCATTTGTGTCTTCAGTTTAGTAGGGGTTGTCACGTCTATGTCCTTCAGCAACACCTGCACTCACGTGCACACATACCCCACCACACCCATACACATAATTAAATAATACAGAAATGTCTTAATTTACACCTCTTTGTTAAGCATGGGAATAGAATAGATTTCATGTTTTAGTTTCTAAGATGTTGCCTCTCTAACTTTGTCTATTGATCACTGTAATGTGTCTCTCTACCCAGAGATCTCACTGGAGCTGGTTGTCTATTCTTACTTTCCACAGGATGGTTCTATTCATAATTGAATAAAAGTTTGGTTTTGTTCCTTCCCTGGGATATCTGCAACCCTGACACTAAGTAGTGGTCTGTCACTTAAAAAAAAAAAAAAAGAAAAAAACATAAAAAAAACCCAAGGCCTGGACATATACCCAAAGAACTCCACAGCTTACCACAAATACACTGCACAACCATGCTCATTGATGCTATATCCACAATAGCAAGGGAATGGAACCAGCTTAAATATCTATCAAGAGATGAGTAGATAATAAAATGTGATGACATTCTATTCCTCTATAGAGAATAAGGAAATAAAAAGTTTGCTAAGGGCTGGTGAATTTGAGAAATATAATATTAAGAGAAGTGAACCAAATTCAGAAAGATAAAAAGTACATGTTCTCCCTTATATGTAAATCCTAGTTTAGACTGCAGGTTACACACACACACACACACACACACACACACACACACACACTCACTCATGCACATTGCCATAATACAGGCTAAGTATGCAAATCAATGCATGTACATTAAGCCTAAAAAACTGGGAAGTTGCTGATAAGCAAGTAAGAGTAGATGATTAGGAACGGTGGGGGTGGGGGAGAACAAAAGACACGTGGAATACAAAAGAGGGAAAATTGCTTTGCGGAAGAAGGGGTGTGGAGTCAGGGAAGGGTAATCTACTAAAACAGTCTTTGGTTGTAAACATGACCTGTATCCCTGTTTTGAAAATTAAAAACATAAGTCCTTTAAATAGTTAATTTTTGATTTCTTACTGTATTTACTTATAAATTAGATCACTTAAGATTACTGCAAAATGTATAGCCTGCTTTTTCCTACATAGACGAAAATACACTTTTAGAAAACTGTTTCAAATTTAGCTCAGGAAATTATTATACTTTTTGTCCAAGATCTGTGGAACAATTTACCTTACAAATGAGAAGGTATTGAAATCCCAAGGGTCTCTACAAATGGGCAGAGTAGCCATAACATTCCCAGCACTAAGTAGCATTAATGATGTTTTCCATTAAGTGAGTTTCCAGACTGAAATGCAGAGTACATGTGTTTCTACAGACATATATCTCATTTAATTCCTAAGCATAAAGTGGAAATTATTTATTTTAGTAGCAAAACAGAAGATTTTTATTCTAAAATAAAATTATTTTAGAATTGTTCCAATACCTGTTAGTAAAGGTTTTTCAGCACCAGGGTCATAGCTGTAAAGAGAGTTGAAAGGCAGAAACAACATTTTGACGAGAAGCTAACAGTAACTCAGGGAGGGGCATGCCTTACACAATAAACTTCAGAATGAAAATCACTTGGGAGACATAAGACAACGCACACCCTGACCTCTCCTTTTTAAAATAGTACCAAAATGAACTCTGGATTGTCCCTGGTGTGTCTGCCTTGGAAAGGGAAGCACACTAAGAGGCAACATTCTCTTTTATTTTTCTGTCCTTTGAGAGAAAGGAGAGGAAAGGGGATGCTGGGAAGCTGGCTTCAGATGTAACATGGAAAGTGAGAGGTTGGAACTGATGCTATCGGACGAAAGCATAGCCTGCGGGTCTTCACACTGAGTTATGAATAAGATCTGACTTGTATTTTCTCTGTGTTCCTTTCCTCTTGTGACGAACTGTAAACTGAGACCGTGCCTTTGTTTCTCGACTTCCCAGACCAGAATAATCACACAGAAACTATATTAAATATAACACTGCTTGGCCAATGGCTCATGCACATTTCTACCTAGCTCATATATCTTAAATTAACTCATTCCTATTAATCTGTGTATTGTCACGAGGCTGTAGCTTCCTGGAAAGTTTCTGGTGTCTTTTTCCTTCTGCATCTACATGGCGTCTCTCTGACTCTACCTTCTTTCCTCCTCTGTCTCTACTTGGACTTCCTTCCTTGCTGTATTCTTCTCTGCCATTGACCAAAGTGGCTTCTTTATTAACCAATGGTAATAAAACACATTCAGAGCATTCAGAGGGGAATCCCACATCAAGTAATGGATGCATGCATCTGCTCGGGTTAATCCCAGCCAAACATCTTTTCTAAGAAATCTGAGTGGAATTTCTTCATCAAACGTCCTTTTTCAACCGACTGCTCTTGTCCTCCTTGTCCCATAAGAATTAAAAATAAGTAAAAGATAGCCAAACTTTTGCTGTTGTTTTGTTATGCCTTTGTTTCTTCAAGACTTCTTTTCTCTGTGTAATAGCTCTGGCTGTCCTGGAACTCACTCGGTTGACGAAACTAGCCTCAATCTCCTCCTGCCTCTGCCTCATCAGTTCTGGGATTAAAGTTGTCCACCTCCACCGTTTCAAGTATATTTAATCCTCAAACTAGAGTTCATTTTGGGAAAGAAATATTAGAAACGTGGAAGTAGAGTCAAGAACCCCCCTCTTTCTACTGCAGAGTAAATGAAGGTCCGGACACCTGCACACCAGTTAAAGGACTAGGAATTGTGAAAATATCTTCTGTAGATAAACAAGATAGAAAGGAAGGAGGGGAAAACACAGAGAAGAGAAAGAGAAAAGGGGGAAATGGTCAGAGATTTTAGAAATAAAGAACACAGCCCGAGTCCAGCTAGGTAGAGCACCAGGGAGAATTAAGCCCTGGATTTAACTTTCAATGCCACATAAACTAAATGTGGTGGGAGACGTGCTTGCAATCCACGCTCTCGTGAGATGAAGGCTGGACTGTATGTTCAAGGTCGTTCTTGGTTAAATAGCAAGTTTGAGGCCCACCCAGACCCCGTGAGATCCCTTCTAACCTAAAGAAGTTGAGAAAGAGGAAGGCTGAGGGACCTAGGAGAAATCTGAGACATAGTGGTGGGCAAATGAGAACTAAATACATGATATAAATGAATAAAATTTCAAAGAACAGATAAAATGCATAAAAAAGCAATATAAAATAATCAGGTGAGTGCTTCACCGTGTAAAGATGTTTATTAAAATAGCATCGTGACTCCTAATTTCTTTTTAACTGGTTTTAAATTTGTTAAATATTAACAAGTGCTTTCTTCCTAAATATTAAAATAAACATTATAATTAGCAGAAGGAAGCTGATCATTTCAGCAGTGGGTTGGGCTGTTAGTTAACACACTCCTCCTTCACCAATGCAAGATCAGGTGCTTTGAAAATTGTTTTGTCTCTTTAATATTTTAGAAAGTTTTGACTATTCATCAAGATTGTTTCAAATAGTTGTATCTCTATGACTAAAACATTTCCCAACATAGATGGTGGTTGATTTTTTGCTGTTGTTATTTTGTCTTCTAGACTATTTGACTATTTTTGTCTCTGAGTTTCAAGCGAAAATATCTAGAGGATTCTATTACTACAAAAATAAAAGTGGTGTGGTTGGGTGGGAATGGTGCACACCTTTAATCCCAGCACTTGAGAGGCAGAGACAAGTGCATCTCTATGAGTCTGAAGCCAGCCTGATCTACAAAGTGGATTCCGGGACAGCCAGGACTGTTACACAGAGAAACACGGACCTGAGAACAAACAAACTAAATAAATAAATACATAAATAAACTATTGGGGCTTAGGAAATGGTTGAGTGGATAAAGTAATTACTGTAGAAGTGGATGTATTAAAACATGTGTGTCAGCATAGTATGCCTAGGGCAAGACAACTGGTGGGTCCTGGGATCCTCTGAGGCATCTGGCCACTATACTGGACTATACAGCTGTGCCAACAAATGAGAGGTCTGGCCTCAAACAAGGTGGAAGATTGAGGCTCACACTGCAGATTGGTCTCTGATTGGTCCAACCTCAAACAAGGTGCAAGACTGAGGCTCACAGTGCAGACTGGTCTCTGATTGCCACACGGGCACAGTTGCACGCACAGGCCCACATTCACAAAACAAGGCGTGTAAATAAATGCACAAATACATGCACACACCAAAGAGCATTCGAAATTTGGTTGCGGTTTTAAGGAAGCATCCTTTGGTGTGGTGGATAACTGCCATAGTGATGGATAACAGAGACTCCCTAACGCATCTGTGGCTTCCATCTCAAAGCACTGTCTTCTCACATAAGCACCTGCAGGCTGCTTACGCTAATTGAGCTCAATTCCAGGGCAAGAATTAGACTCCGATGTGCACCTGGTGCTTGGCACAGTAGCAGAACCTGCTTGTGAGGACGGCTTCTGTGAAAATGAGAATGTGTACCCATGTAAGCGTGACTGTAGTCTTTGCACATGCATAGTCTCTGCCTGTGCTTTGATGAAAAAGAGATGGTGACAAGGCAGAAAGGGCACCCTCACCAGTTTTCAGTATGGCAAAGGCAGATATAGGTGTGAAATGTCACCAAATGGGGCAGTACCGAGACCAGTGATGGGATCTTACCCTCTAGCTTTTTAGGCTACATACCAAGTACAGGAAGCTAGAAGATACACTTTTAGATGATCTTTGTATCACTTAATTCCTTGCTTTTGGAAGGCATTGTATCTTAAGTGACTCATGTGCAAATAAAAAAAAAGAACGAAAAGAAAAGAAAAGAAAAAAGAAAAAGAAAAACAAACCTCTTACTTCTGTTAAAATAAAGGTGTCTCAAAAGAAACCCAAAATTCATGAACCTGGAAAATGGACTGGTACAAATGGACAGGAATCAGGAATGGAAGGGAGACAAAAAACATGGTGGGAAGAGAATAATAAGAATAAGAATATATTCCTTACATGTACAGAATTTTCAGATAACAAAAGCAACCAATAAAATATTTAGAGACAGTAAAATGCAGTTCTATCGAGATGTTTGGCACATATCAAAATCACTTGCATCATCTGTGCTTTCACATCTCAGAATACTTCCGCCAATCTCAAGAGGATTCCTGTTGTCATTAGCAACCATCTCCAATGATCCCTTCTCCATACCCTTGCAAACTAATACGCCGCTTCTATGTATCAATCTATTGTTTTTTCTATTTACCTATAAATGAATTCACATGGCGTGCCACCTTTTGTGAATGGTTACTTCTGTGTAGCATGTTGTCAGAGGCTTTTCAGTGGGCTGCACTTACTCTATGTCATTCTTTCTTTTTTGTATTTATTATGAATGTTTAGTTTTTGGTGGAAGAGCTTGATAATATCCCATTGTTGGAACACAACAAGCTCTATTCCTCGTCATTGGATGGGCATTGGATAGTTTCTACTTTTGGAGTATTCTCAAACTATGTTATGTGCTTTCTTGTTCAGGCATTTTGGCCATTTTGAGTTTTTGTCTAGGAATGAATGTTGAGTCATAGTTAAGCTCACATGGTCACATTGTTTTAAAACGGGGTTGTTTTATTGTCTTATCAGTAAGCTGTAAAAATTATTTCTGCATTCTGATCAAAGACTTTACTTACATAGAACTTACCCATAGTTTATTTCACTGTATGAATCACTTCATCTTGTTATGTCAATTGAAACACAAAGGTCTTTAATTTTCATTTCCTTGTTTATCTGTTACCTATTTTTGGTTCTTACACTTTTGGAATTTTACCTTAGAACCTGTTCCATGTCATAATGTCTTTCTTGGATTTACTTGGAGTTTGTCTCATCTTTGATATGGAAGGAATGTCTTAGCTTTGACTTTTTGGGTTTCGTGAGAGTAGAAGCCAAATTGTTTTGCACATGGGCATCTATTTGGTCCAGAATAATTAGCCTACTCTTTCACTCCCAAACCTGATTGGTATTCTTGTCAACAATCAACTGACTACAGCTTCAAGGGTTTATTTTTGCATTCTTGGTTCTATCGCATTGACCCATGTGTCTACCATTGCTAACCATGCCCCTGCATTTCTGTGCCTTTGCAGTAAGCTCTAAAATCCTGAAGCTGAATATTCTCATTCTGCACTCCTATATTCAAGATTTATCTGTCAGCTTGGCTTCCCCACATTCCTCTACGAATATGAGGAGTATCTTATTAATTTCTAAAAATGAGCCAGCTGGACTTAGATCTATAATTTAAAAAATGGCAAAGGTATTAATATTAAAACATAATCCCTAGGAAAGAGATACAACTCACCTTTAAATGTCTTACAGACGTATACTGGGCAAGATTTTCTGCACTGAGTTATTTAACAAATTGAGTCCGGCGTGGATACAAATGCTTGCTCAGGCAGTGCTTAAAAGATGAATCAACATTTTTGGAATTGCACAGGGAGTGACTGAGGTAAATTCAGAAACGGAGCTCAGCACGGGCATTGAGAGGAATAACAGTGTGATCAGGATGCTGAGTGTTTGCTAAAACTGGTGTCTTAGGGCTGATGAGGCAGACCAATTGAAAAAGATGAACAACTAGATTACAAGTCATTGCAAGCATGGGCATGTTTTCTTCTTCAGAGTTTAAAGACTGTTTTATTCTGACAGCAGTTTGTCATAAGTAACTGAGATATGACTGGTCCATAAAGAAATTGTGAATTTTGACTTGAAAAGAAAGTGGCATCAGGTACCCCCCTCGGTCTGTGTGTGTGTGTGTGTGTGTGTGTGTGTGTGTGCGCGCGCGCGCTCGCAGGCATGCGCGCTTGTGTGATGGTGCACGTAGGGTGGTCATAGGACAACTTGTGGGAGCTGGTTCTCTCTTATCTAGTGGGTCATGGGACTTGCTTACATCATGAGCAACAGACAAAAGTCTCCCTACCGTCCTTACTTTGGCAGCTTCACTGATAAAATAGTAGCCCCAACTGTGGAGAGGTGAGACGCTGTAGAAGTCGCAGTGTCTGTCTTGTGTCCTTTATATCTCACAGCAGAAGGCAAGGGTACCTAACAACCCCAGGGTTTCTGTGTCCCAGACTCTGTTCCACTTCATATCATTTACCCTCATGTAGACTCATCTCATCCATTTATTGATGCAAATTGTTAACTGGCTGCTAGTTTGATTCAATGACTCATTAGGCATTGGGGAAAGAATAATAATATAAATCCTACTTAAGAGTCTCATTAATGTAGGACTCTAACGAGAAACCGAAACAAAGTAATTGTAACTTGGTACAACAATATTTATAGTTGAACTGTATCTGTGAGTCTCTGTATGTGGAGAAAAAAGAACCAAGATTGAGGGACGAATGGTATTTGATGGGACACTCAGCAGGAAGCTACTGAGAAGGGGCTGTGCAGGGGCTGTGCTCCTATGAGAATGCAGTGCACATCAGTGCACATAGAAGCTAATGCTGGCATTTTTAGAAAACCACAAATATCCACTACAGCTGTGTCAGGCTTGATGGTGTAAAAGGAACAGAAAGTGGTAAACAGTGAGATTAGGAGGGATTAGGTGTGCCATATGAAGATTATAAAGGAATCTTGTGGAGTTCTATTGGGGAAATTCTACCCATCACACATCATCAGCCTTGTTGAAGGGCTATGCTCTTAGTGGTGTGGAGAATGGACCAGAGAGGACTGAGGCCAAGGACAGTAGACGGGGGAATTGAGACTGTTATACTAGAATGGGGGAGAACCAGGAAGCAGGGCCAGAAA
This sequence comes from Alexandromys fortis, assembly GCF_014885135.2. Taxonomy (NCBI): domain Eukaryota; kingdom Metazoa; phylum Chordata; class Mammalia; order Rodentia; family Cricetidae; genus Alexandromys; species Alexandromys fortis. The sequence goes on along the minus strand of NW_026067984.1, from coordinate 2,250,351 downwards.
GGAGGCAGCTACAGAAACGGGATGAAGACACAGATGTGAGAGAGGAAAAGGCAGTCAATGAGATCTGCTGAGAGCGCAGGAAACAGGAAATAAAGTAGGACGGTACAATTACATGTAAATACTACTACTACTGCTGCTGCTGCTGCTGCTGCTGCTGCTGCTGCTGCTGCTGCTTCTGAGAGTTCACTCAGCCTCTGTATCAGGCATGAGAAGGAAGTAAAGCATGGAGGAAACCTATCCAGACAGCATCGTTTTCTGAGAACAGGACTCACTATTTTGTCCTTTGCACATTTCCAAGGTACGTACAAAGAATATTTGAAGAGAAGGAGAAAGTAATAAGGAGATGTAGAAACGAAAAATGAGGGCAGCAATACTGCTTCAAGTAACTGTTGTTCTTTTTCATTTTTTTAAAATAAACCTCACTATGGAAAATAAGGTCTTTGCTCAGAGACAGAAGTCTGAGCTATGGATATGACATACCGAAAATATTTGTGGTCAATAAAGTCATCACCTCATGGACTTATAAGAAACTGCAGCCACTTACTCGATAAACTCGCAGCTTCTCTTGGCTTTGGTAAACCCAGTGTTATGAGTGTAATTGGTCATAGGGAGTTAGGCTTTTCACTCACCCCTCACTCTTGGTGGTAGGGAATGGACTACCTACTTTTTGGATAATTTTGACAACCAAACAAAACAATACATATTTTAAAACATACATAGAAGTGATAGAAACACCAAGGTAACTGGATCAAGTAGGTAATTTCCTGCAATTCTTCATAGTTCTTGCTTGCTAGTAAGGCTTGTAAACTTTGTAACTTTCAGTTACTTTGCACTTTCTACGATGCTTGGTGAAGTTATTTCTGGGCCTTTATAGGGCTGGGATGAAAGAGCAAAAGATTAAAAAAATGAGTTAGAGAATATGTTTATTTTGCGTACTTGTTTCTCATGTGGTGGGAGGCAGGGCAGGACAGCCAGCAGGAGGGGGACAGTGGGTGCTATGAGGAAACTCAGTCTGGAGATACTGGGTCTGGACATGTGGTATTTCCATCAAGCCTAGGGCTGAGTGCTGAGGAAACCTGACCCCAAGAGATCTGTGCCTGGAATGGAAGGACTCTGCTTTGAAATAGCCCATGTAACCCATAGACCAACCACTGCTCGCACCAGGCAGTTTTTGCTGCAGAAAATGAAGACAGGAGTAGAAGTTTATGAAACCAGCCCCTAGCTTCATCTCGTCATATAACTCACCACTAACCATTCTACATAGCCAATGTCACTGTCGGGTCCCATGTAATTCAATCAGTCCGGAATCACTATTAACACCACAGGAAAGAAGAGACATTATGACATTACTGCAAAGAGACATTAGGAAGAAAAAGAAAACAGGGGAGGCTCAGCTGAAAGGCTTCTCTTCCATGTATTCTGGATTGACAGATACTTTTGTATATCGCAAATGATGGTAACTTAGGACTTCACGATCTTCACTTCCTTAGACTCCAAGAGAGTAACATGTTCACACATAGGCACATGGGAGCACTCACATACAGGCACACACGCACATGTGTGCAACACACCCACACACAGACAAACGCTTCTACATATCCCCAAAATAGCCAAATTCTTTTATTTGATGATTCAATACATTTTAACTCAAATAGTCACCACATAACCTAGGCACAGTTTAAAGCATTTTACAAGCAATTATGACGCTGATTTTCTTGTCAACTGATAGAGTACAGTAAGTGAATGACTTAAATGATATACTTCTGTACATAAAAATATCCATGTATTCCCACAGGTGTATGGAGCAGAGTTTACAGGTAGTAAACGCCTAGTGTGACAATAAATAGGATGTGTCCATACAGCACAGCACAGCACAGCTCAGCACAGCACTGGCCCTGGCAGTGGTCCCTCTGTTTCAGGAAGGTGCCTCTGTGTTTTTCTGAGCTCCGCTCCTATTTCCCACAAAAAGTGTTAGATTAGCCATGACTCCATGTGCGTGTATACACATATTCCATTTAATTTGCATCTCTAAGAGCAGAAGTGGGAGTTGATAATAATTCAGGTGTTATCAAAATGTCCCTGCTACCTGTCAATTCTATTGACTTCCCCATTCCATTGTTTGAAATCCAGATGATTCTTCTCAACTCTAGCACCATACAGGAAGGAAATACATGTGTTTCTGTCAGAGCCACAAGATTATATATCCTCTTTGTTCCTCTGGCTATAACAATTCTGTTTAGAAAAAAAATTATCAAGCTAAAAATAATTGATCTATGTTGTCATAAAAAAAGAATATTAAATACCTTTGGTAAAAATAGAAATATTTAACAAGATTAGAAAAGCCAACAGTTATAATGTCAAAAGAAGAATATAAAAATGTACACAATGAAACACATAGAGCACCTCAGAGAGAGGGAAAGGGAAGGCCGCTCCTCGGTGCAGGTGCGCTTCCTCCAAACTGTGACTGAACTTCTCTTCTTCCAAAAGCTGAGAAGTTACCAGGCGTGGAAAAGCCAGTCTTTCCTATCAGCACATTTAACTCATAGCAACATAGCTGCTATATCTAAAAGGCGAGTTTGTAGAACATACACCATTCAGATTTGTATATGCAAACATGAGGGAAAACCCAAGTTTTTCTGCATTGTTCATGATCAACTGTGCGTTTTCACCATTTTCATGTGTTGGCATCACTTGTTCACTTGCCCATGTGAAGACAACTAAATTGTAGCATGCTGTCAGTGTCGAAAGAAATGATGTCACTCCGGAGCTTGCTAGTGATCTCCAAACACTTCCACCCTTTGACTGTCCTCGAAAAAGCACTACTGTGTAACTGCTGACTCCTCCTGGTGCCTCTTCATGCAGAACACTATCCAGTCCTGCAGATGGAAGGCCACTCAAGTAGACAACTGAGATTTTGGATGGAGACAATGAGTAAGATCTTTGTCACAGCCAACGGTAGCATCTGGGGAAGTGGGATGCTAGAGGGGGATCCAGGATGCCAGTTGGGAAGGGCACTGCTGTGGAAGATGCAGCTACCCGCCCGTGTTTCCTTTGCACACACAGTCACACTCCTCATGATGCTCCAGAGCCACGTCAGTGAGGGACTTATGCAACCCCTTGACGCCAATTTTTGGTCTCAACTGAAGGACCTATAAGGGAATAAATAGTCTTGTTTAAAAATCTTTATTTTTTCATTTTTGACATCAAGGACAAGTAATACTTCAAACAAAATGACACAAAACAAAATAAACCAAACAAAGCACGATCTTGGAACCGAAAAAAGACACGCTTTGGTGTCTCATAAAGAAGTTGTATACACAGTCCTCCACCCTAGTCCCCAAGTCATCCACCACTGTCATTTCGTTAAAGAAAGGGTGTGTTAGTGGCAAAACATTCAAAGCAAACTGCACCCAGAATACAGAACAGCTCTCAAACTGAAAAACTCACCATGTGCCTACTACCTCTAGATGCAATCCTACAAGACAATTTCACCTTGAATTTTGAAATCATTAATGTACAATTTGTTTTTCTGCAGTTTTAGCTTCTTATTTTAATACATTTATTCACACACTGCACAAATATTCACACTTGATACAACACACTCAACCATGGATGTCGTGTGGAAAGAAACTTGATCATCTCACAGCTGAGCCTGCCCAATTAGGCCACTCAGCAGTTCTCTTGGCTACACTTCAAATTCTCTGTAAACTTGAGGAGATGGATTAGATGTCCTTCATAGACATCGTGACCAGCCACAGTTAAGTTTCTGCAGCTGGATCTTACTGAGCATCTCTAATAATGATGCCCCTATTAAATGAACTTATTCACAGTTTAGAGTGTTCAGGTTTAAATTAAAAATATAGGCACCAAATTAAAAATGTGTCATTATAGCAATGGTGACCAAAGGATCTAGCTGTGTATTCTATTAAATGTATCTGAAGTATTGGGCACTCAATATTTCTTATAAAAGAAACTATGAATTCTAGGAATTATGTTGCTTGGTTTCTGAGCAAAGACCAGAGCACACAATAACATAAAAGTTTCATTTTCTCTGCTTTCCGTGTATAACATAGATAACTCCATGAAGTGACCATGGAAATTCCCCATTCCTATAAGGTATCATTAAACCACAGAGACTCAAGTCTTCTTTTTGGCTGAAGACTTACAAAACTCTTCGAAAAGAGGAATGAATGCATAACTTTTGGAGCACACGATTCTATCAGAGTTTAATTAGCTCACATTCTTTGCATACTTATTGTGTGCCCGCTACCATAACAATGTGTTTATACACTTGAACTTGGGATAATCCGATAAGGTAATCTACAGTTATTACTTTTCTGTATACACGAGTGAATAGATTTAGGCATGCTGAGGAAAATAGTTATTTGTGCCCAGGCCAAAAGATGAGTTATCAAAAGTAGAACAATAGATAACAAATGAAAGAACCCTCATACCATCCATTGACCATCAGCTTATTTAGCAGCTCGCTTTCTTGAGAGACAGGCTTCAGGGTCTTACAGTAAGTGTCAGAATTGCAGAGCTCTGAGAACAGTTTTCTCAGATTATTGCTTTCCGTAATTCTGAAGCAGAAGTCAGTATGTTCGTATCCTTTCAATTGCAATAATGACTATTTAGATAATGGGATGATATTTTATGTCACTAATAACAATGTTTTAAATCAGCTGGGGTGTCATGAATTATAAAGTTGACAATGGTGTTATTCCTAGTCATATTCTTGCTTCATGTTTGTTTTCTTTGTCTGGAATAAGTTTTTAAAACTTATTAGCATCAGATAGCATCAGAATGGGCAGTATCATTATTCTCCTCCACCTCCACATGTTTCTCCATTCAGCAGTAAAGAGCCACAGGCTCACGGGTGAGATTCCTCTACAGCGTGGACAGTGGGACCAAGTTGTATCTCTTCCTCCATTTTCCTGACTCTCCTAAGATATATCTTCTAAATATCTTCCAAAGGAGCAGAAGGCTCCCTTCCAGTCATTTTAAAGAACAGGATAAGAAATTCCAGAACAGGGAGAGAGTATTTAGGAATCAGAGGCAGGCAGATTGTCTACAGAGTCAGTCCCAGGGACTCCAAGAAGCATGTGCCACTGACCGTTTACTTGAACTGGGAGCAGATATTTTGATGCTGGTCTGATGACTTCTGGAAGCAGGTGGTGTGGGCACACATGTAGAACAGGTAGAATGACTCTAAATACAGTCCTACTGAAATTACTCGGTGCAGGTTTTAGACAGTACCTTCAAAAACGGCTGGGTTATGACCAGATTTTATCGAGATTATGTATCTTGTTGGAAGAACAAGTTAATGGTAGATTGGAGTATAAGTAGGGTCACTTGTCTTTTGCAGCCTCCTGATTTCTCTTGAACTTTCAAAACCATCAACATAGTATTATTGAGAGCACGAAATTGGGTCAGAGGAAGTACAGTTTATGACACCATGTTATGTAGAATCAAGAGTTGAGGGTTTCAGTGATATTATAGTGTACATAAATAAAATTATTTTTAATACAATTAAAAATAATGGAATAGACATTTACAAAAGTCAAATCTGAGGGTCAAACTTAAGTACAGTGTGAAAAACTATATCAATTAAATCTAAACCACAAAAAGAGTATCTTCTCTGGATACACACAAACACTCACATACACACACACACTAGTAAGATAGTAGGATATACTCAGGGTATTCTAGTATGAGTGAGTCTTTCTGTGTTGCCCATGTTAGCCTTGACTTCTAGACTCAGGTAGTCTTCCCTGCCCCCAAGTAGCTGGGACTGCAAGGGTGTGGCACTAACCCTGCCTCTAGTCATGAAAATTTTAATATGATGGATCCCAAGGCTTTATAGGGTAGTAGTTACTAATACTTCAGATTATGTTTTCATGAAGTAAAATATCAAAATTCATAAAACACGAAGCATGTTGTTTGAGGCAAAAAGTATAAGATAAACATGACCCTAACCATGAATATGTTCTCACAATATTTATGGTATGGCATTGAATCCCATGTAAAAACAGTTATCAAAGGTCTCATTGCTCAAAATTAGACAGTGAACTGTTTCTAAACTTGACTTTAAACTATTCTCTATCAATAGTTTGAGAATAAATCATAGTTGAAAAGCTTCACTCCCCTTTTCCTCGGAAAGGATGCTATCTGCTTGATACAAGAAATAAGTGTCTTGTATGATTGGGGCTGGGGTTTTAGCTCAATTAATGGGGCACTTGATAAACATACATAAATTCTGAGCTTAAACCCAGCATCACAGAACACAACAACAGCAACAAAAACAGATCAAAAACAAGCAAACAAACAAAAAGTCCAAAACATCCCTGATCAGTGATGATCCAGCACTACACAACGTACTCTCTGAATTTTCCATGTCAGTGTCTTAAACTTAAAGACCCTGATTTTAAAGTGAAAATAGGAACACTTTCAGACCTGGTGCTTAGCTTTCCGGCGATGGGAGCGTGTCCTTCCCAAACTCCAGTGTATCTTAGGTTCAGCCATTTGGTTTTAGGAAACAAAATGTCCTATAGAAACCACAAAGAAGAAGATGTACTTACCTCATGGTACTTTTTCGTAACTTTACGCGGAACACACTGACATTCATTGCAGTTGTGGAGGCAGCAGGCACAATTCCCTCCACAGCGCTTAACCAGGAGACAGCCTGGCCAGAAGATGGTATCTGTCCTCTTCAGTTCTTCCCGAATGGACACCGAGAAGTTCCGAGGTGTGCAGCTGTAGAGTCTCACTTCCTCTTTGAGAAGGTTGAGGTTCACCACTAAAGGGCATAGAAAAAAGCAGGGGGGGAAATGACTCTTATGTTTCCAGCCTGCCTCCACTGCTCAAAGCTCTTCTTATAAAAAAGACCTGGTTATTCCATGAATGATAACTCTAACAATATCCCTTCTTATTTTTACTAGGTTGTATGGCTCACCAGCTCACAAACTGGACTTTCTGTTTCATAGTCTACAAAGCTTCATTTATGATTTAGTGACCAATGAAGAGGTGGCATTGTGCCATATCAAGAAGAGAGCCAATGAAAGAGTTGGAAGCATAAATAGGAAACTTTATATAGAGAAAAGGGACTACAGCTTTTAACCTTAGTCAGAAAGCAGACAAAGGGAGCATTGCAGGGAAGAACAGCATAGAAGAGAGTATGAATGCTTTGATTAAAAGGCCAATGCAATTTTTTTTTAAAAAAAATGACAGGCTCTTATAATGACATAATCTCTACAGTCTCTGTGGCTATCAGAACAGAATATAAGGAGGATGAGGAAAACGTGTTTCTGAAGACAGCTGAATGGACAAGAAGTGAAAGAAACGATACGTTGGTCAGAGTAAGAGCAGTTGTTGGGAAGCTGATCTTCCGTGTACCAGGGATCAGTGTCCTCTGAAATGTAGAACAATTGGCTTCCTTCAGTTTCTGCTGCTCCCTTGTTGAAAGATGGATGAGTGCCTGATTTATAGCCATTGACTCTATTCTTTCTAGGAAGTTGTTTAACTACATTACCCTTTAGGGTTTAAAAGAATATTGACTTGTGATTAAAATAGAAAAAATCCTTTCATTGGATACACAGAGAAATTCCTCAGAGGACGACTGTTTTTAATCTACATGAATACTGCCTCAGGAAAGATATATCAAAACAATTTTTATAACTTACAATTGTTTACTATGAACGTCTACATAAAAAGTAATTATATGATATATATTCCAATTTTGTTTCAGTTTCTGTCTTGCAGTTTTGCCCACCTTTTTGCTTACAAGTCTTCCACATGTATACAACTTAAATGTTTTGGACCCATCTATTTACTATTTATTCAGAATTTTATTTATTTATTTATTTATTTATTTATGTATTTATTTTTGGTTTAGTAGTTTTCTAAAATATATTGTAATAGGAAATATAAAAATTGGGTTAGGTATTTTTAAGCTGATACTGGAAAGATTATAAAATAGAAATAAAAGCGTTTTTTTCCCTGAGTGAAAAATGGTTTAAATAGTAACAATCAATGTGAGAATCTCATTCTGAAAAATAACAGTAACAGTTTTTAATTGTTTTAACATGTGATGGTAAGTAAAAATTAGGCGCTTGTTTTCTTGACTATTAACCTAATGCCGTTTGTTGAGGATGGCTTTTAAATATTCTAAGGAACATATTAGATTATGAATATTTAATTGTAAGTTATAACCATGTTCAACTGTTGGAGTGATCAAAAACCTCGGTCAAGCGTATGAGTGCCCAAAGCAATGGTAAGGAGCCCAATTCAAAAAATTTTAAAAAAAATGTATTTTTTAATTTATTAGGAAATCATAGCTTTGAGTATTTAACAACTTCATCTGCAAAGGAACCCACGAAAGCAAAGCTTTTAAAAAACTGAACCGCAAATGAGTCAGTTGCTTCAGGCTCCCTGTGAAGACCAATCAAGCATCACTAATAAGGTTAATAGGATCCCTGTGTTAACGAGGCCGCCGCTGCTGCTGAATGATTCAGGTGTAGATACAACACCACTTGATTTTAAGGCGGTGTGAGATTGGATTTGCTTCTTTTCTCTAGAAAGCTATGATATCTGGACCTGGAAGGGAAAGGCTGTATAAGTGGACAACGCAAAGGCTCATTGCCACAATTTTGTAAGGTCTATCCAAATCTTCTTCAGAATGTGAGTAAAGCCCCAGGTTTTAAAGTACCCCTGCCCACCACATGTACGTTAACACATGCTCTTTCACAGAGCTAGAAAGGGGACTGCATATGTTCGGCTTCAAATGTTTACTTAACCACAATAAAAGGCTAGGGTAGATTTCCCAAGTGTGCTCTTGTACCTGCTCCGATGTGAAAATTTAAACACACTTTCAAATCCACTTCCACTCATTTATCACGCTTGACTCACGAGTCAAAAGTCCCTTTGACAGTCCTGTTCAGCATGACTGGGAAAATACCTTCTTTCAGTTCTCTCTCTCTTTCTCTTTCTTTTCTGTAGCCACACAATATGAATGAAAACTCTGACTTAGAGCAAGGGCTCTAATGAAAATAAGACAAAACACTCTAAGTTTTTCCAGAAAGGATAATACTGACAAAAATCCGGGCACATTTGACTTTGTGAGCTGCTCCTTCTCTTTCAGATATTCAATCCTGGGCTATCATATTACAGTAATGCAACCTCAGGGTGGTCTTTCTGAAACAAATGTGGTAACATCGTGATATGTTTATTCTGGGGGAAATCTATTTCAAGGTCTAATTAGACACTTTTGAAAGTATTTCCCTGTCCCTTTGCAGAAAGACTCTTGCAGGGAAGTTGACTTGTCATAAGATCTTAGCCCCTACTTGCGTTGTAGTATGTAAAGTCCTAAAAGGATACATGACTTTTCTAACGCTTACTGTCTGCTTGAAAACCTAATTTTATAGGCAAACTGCATAGAGTTTCGACAGTGAAGGTGTTAAACGAATACGTGAAAGACCTGGATCAACACCAGATTCTTTGCAGTAGAAGTTAGCACGTGGTCAGATCTATGAGCTGCAGGCAGGCATGGGGATCAAGGCTTAAAGGTTTGGGTTCAAAGGAAAAGTTTTAGGCTGGAATTCAGAAACACTTCTCCAAAACTCCATGTATGTTTAAAACCAGTTTCTCACTCCTGCTCCTTATGGGTGCACCTCACAACCTAATTTTATTGCTAAGAAAGGTGGAGTTCATGGGATGTTCAGCTACTCCTGCAGGCAGATCTTCAGCTTCCTGTTTCTGCTTGCAGAAAAGGGAAGTGCCTCTGTAATTTATTCATTGAGATCAGATCTGATAAATACTCAGCAGCCTTCAGCCTGTGAACAGGATTCAGCTGCCCATGCCCTTGAACATAACCACTTTCAAACACTTGTGAAAGGAAACCCTGTCCGTCAGCACAGCGAAATACCAGGGCTGGGCAGGTTCAAACGTGACCTGCTGAGATGAAAGCGCACGCTCAGGAAGGCTGCAAGGGCGGGAAGGCAAGGCAGGAATCAAGTTTCTCCTTACAGGCTTTAGGAGAAGATTGGTGCAATCTGCTACGGTGAACAGCTCAAATGAACTAAGCACTGTTCCTTCCACGTAAATTCCTAACTGCCAGTCTAGTCTCTAAAGCAGTCCTGAGCTTCTGCTTCTGACAGACTGTGACAGAGTTGATTGCTTCTTTTCTCTATTGTTCTTTGTGTTAGCTCCAGCTCTTCCCATGTTCCCACTTGACCTAGCTAACTTCACTGAAAACTTGGTTAAAATGACTACTATTTTTTTTTTCCAAATCGTGGGAGATTAGATTTAATTATCAGAACTTTTGCTCTTAAAAGATAAGTCAGTTTGGCCAAAAGTGATGGTTTCAAAGAAAAATTCCCACTTTATGTTCCATTGCTGTGAATCCGGCCTTATCAACATGAACAGTTATAGTTTGCCCTACTCCTTAGAACTTTCTAGGTTTACAAAATGGATACATCTCTGACCCCAGGAATACACAGTAAAAATGACTTCTAAAAAACATCGTCATTTTTTTAACCCTAAACCTAATTTTTCATCTCTGATTTTTTCTCTTGAATCTCAAAACATAGATTAGCAATGATTCTCATCAAACCGAAAGGAGTGCTCCATCAGAAAGATGTTTGATGAGATAAGAAGAGACTGGTGTTTTCAGCAGAAGTGTCTCTTGATTTTCCTCCTGTTTACAGTCTTGTTTAATACATCCCCTGCTTAGCTGCTATTAGGATGGGTTGCTTGAGCCTATCGCCAAAGGCATTTAAACTCTCCCTTTGGGAAACTGAAAACCTCAGGCACTAAGAGAATCAAAAGAGGTTCTCACCTGAAGAGAGAGCTTACCTTTGGTTCTTTTCCCATAAAGAAAAGCTTTGCCCACCACCTGCCGCGGTGGCTTATACAGGCTGTCCAAGTCCATCTGCCACCGGTCAGGCTCTAGATACCGAATCAGCTCTTCCAAGGTACTGAAGGCCGTCACGGCGTTGTTGAGCAGGTCCAGCGACAAGGCTGAAGGGTGGAACACTGAAGGACTTGTGGTTTCGGTGACTTGCTGAAAGTAAAATAAATCTCTCGTTAACTCTCCTTCTCGGTGTATACATCAAGATTCTCACCTGTGGCTGGAAGAACGTGGAAAGCAAAGTACTTCCAAGTCAGAGTAACCATTTTGAAGCAGAGTCTAATGGTATATAGCTGTAATACCACAATGCAGAAGAAGGCCGAGATAGGATCTAGGATTCATTTATGATATTTTATTTATTAACAAAAGGAGGAGCAAAGCAAAATGTAACTGTTTTTCAAAACTCTATGTAGATGAACTTTGAGCAATGGTCTGTAAGGAGTAAGACACTTCTATCTCCACAAACTAAGGTTGATGTGATGATTATAGACAATTAAAAGTGTGTGCACTATGTGTTAATTCATGGCTCCCCTGGAGCCCAGTACCAGGTATGGCTTATGGGTTTAAACATTCAAACAGACAAAAAGATGAAAGCTCTAAACATCTAAATACAGGTCTAAGACATATTAAGTCTGTAGAAGAGAGAAGCATGCTCTTCTCATTCCCATAACTAAAGAAAATCTTCAGTTCTCTGATTAAGAAAGCACAATGACTCCAAAAATATTAAAAATAAAGCTTAACCTGTGCACCTGAAAATAAAAAGCATCTAAACTCTGAACGGTCAGCTTGAAAACTTTCCCTTGTGGTTTTAATCTTAAAACTTCAAATGTATGATTAAGGTAAAAGAGAAACACCAGGAAAATATATTGGTGATCTAAGACAGTTACAAAGCCTATAACCAATGCCCCCTTTGGTAGTGGAGTCTCAAAATTCCTTGACAATGCAGGGTATTCCCTCTTGGTTATCCTCCAGAATTTTATGATAAGACTGTGGCTGAAGACACCTTATGATTTAATCATGAATCATGGAGAAATAAATCTGGTACTGACATGGACCTTTCCTCCCGATTTTTCACGGTGGTGGAAGATGCTCTGCACATGACTGGGGCAAAATAATCAATAGTCTTACCCAGCTATGGACACAGCCATCAGCAAGAACCATTGACTTGCCAAGTTATACACTGGTGCAGTAGCGGCACATGTGTTACGTGGATAACCACTCTAACCACTCGGATTGGTTTTAAGCCCCATTCCACAAAACAACTCCAATACCAGATACCATTATCTGCCTAAGAACCTATGGCTAGACAAGTAGGCTAGACAAGAGGAGAATCTGCAGTTAATAATCTGCTAATAGAAATAAATTAGACTCTAAATAAGTATATACATAGATTAGTGTACTCCTCAACCCTCATCACTAAAGGGTTTTGTTGTTGTTGTTGTTTTTGCTTTTATTGGTATAGATGGAGATTAACTCAGAGTGATCAACGTGTAGAGAATACAAGACTATGTAGTGCTGGGTTCTAACTGGGACAGCTATATCAGACACCCTCCTCACCAGACTCAGGGATCAGTGAAGAGGCAGTAGAAAGATTATAAGAGCCAGAGGCTCTGGGCATCTGCAGTGAAACACATTTGATAGACACGAGAAGGCTATGGCACACATGAACTCACAGTGGCTGTGATGGCACTCACAAGGCCTACACAGGATCAAACCAGCCCAGATGCCAGCATAGATGAGTGAGTTCCCATGAATTTCCATCACTAGCTGAGTAACTGTTGGCAACTGATGGTTGTGAGAGGTGAATGATTAGTTTCCTTTAGGGATGAAATACTATAGCTGTTACTTACGCTCCAGAAGATGGTCCTATAGTCATGCACATGTAGACATCACTAGGTATTATCTCTCTGTTTTTGTCTGTGTGTATATATATTTATATAGCTATAGCTATATCCAGCTATATCTATCTACCTATATATATACACATACACATACACACACACACACAGAGAGAGAGAGAGAGAGAGAGAGAGAGAGAGAGAGAGAGAGAGAAAGAGAGAGAGAGAGAACGAGAGAGAGAGAGAGTACATGAAGTTAGGAGGGAAAAATAGGATGAATAGGAGAAGAATAAAAGAGGAGGGAAAGGAGGTGAAGTTTATCAAAACACATTCATGTATGAAATTCTCCAAAGTACCATTAATGAAATCTCCACAGTTCAAACATAGACTCACAAAGAAAACTCTTGTACATTGTATCAACTTTTGTCTTATTTTCCACTGTTCACCTTCCTTAACTTAGAAAATGGCCTAGCAAGTAATGCATGATAAAAATGAGAAGAATTTAAAATATCTCATAGAAGAGATGGCTTTGAGGTTTGTTGTCTGAGTTTTCTGTCCTGCCTGGTTCCCACTATCGTTAAGTCCCAAAGAAATCACACAGAGGTCTATATCAGTTATAAACGGATTGGCCCATTAGTTCAGGCTTCTTATTAACTCTTATAACTTATATTAGCGCATTATTCTTGTCTATGCTAGCCACGTGGCTTGGTACTTTATTCAGCGAGACAGCCACATCTTATTTCTTCTGTGTCTGGGTAAGGACTGCAGAATAAGCTTTCCTCTTCCCAGAATTCTCATATTCTCACAGACCCACCTCTACTTCCTGTCTGGTTGTCCTGCCTATACTTTCTGCCTGGCTGGGCTAATCAGCGTTTATTTGAAATATAATTGACAGAACACAGACCATTGTCCCACACCAGAGGTTAAGAAAATATACTGCTCTGATGAAGACCAAAGTTCGATCCCCAGTGCCCTCACAACCTTCTACAAGTCCAGCTCCAGGGCACTGTCATCTTCTTCCAGCCTCTGGAGACAACTGCACTCAGGTACCCATGTACACAAAGATAGAGGAGGGAACAATTCAAACATATCATTAAAAACTATAATAATGAAAAATGAACCATGACAATCTAAACTTCTGAAGATCAGTTTGAGAAGTTGCCCTGCCTGCTTTAAAATACTAGATTTGTCAAACAGAATTAAGGCACAAAGCAGACACTGTGAGAATGCCTTAAATCATGATCATCAGTAGGCTACTATATAGAATATTTCAAAAGAGAAATTAATCGGATGGAAGAAATGAGCAAACTGCAGAGAAACCAAGGAAAGATATTTGAGTTTAGAAAATACAATAAGACCTGTTAATTCATTCGGAACAAAGTAAAGTCACCTTTGCATACTAAATGAGAGGAGATACTACTGCCCACATATGGTTTAGTAAAAGATACGAATGTGTTTTTGATGGGGTAAACGACCTGAAATTCCTGAACCGTGCCTAGAAGAGAGCGCACATGGGAGCATGCCTCTTCAGAGCTGCAGCTAAGCTCAGTGGAGACCAAAGACCGGCGCATATCTTACCTCTATAATTAAAGTAAGTGCAAACACATCCATCACAATGTTACTTGGAACAGAGAAACAATGGAGGCAACTTACATACTCACATAGAGGAGAATTCATGAGACCGTTATAAACGGAGGCAGGAAGCAAAATAAGTTGACAACTTTAGGAACGGGGAGGAAGTTTGAGTACTTTTATCACAAAGAGCAAGGTTCACTTTTTTGTTCAATTTTTAACGCTAACTCAAGGTAAGATGTGCCATATCACAGTTCAAGTGAAAACGAGGCATGAACAAATGCTCGGTTTTCTACAGTGTGAACGCCATGTGTCAGATAGAAGAGGTCATGTGAACAGTGATTTAAACTGTGTACCCCTGACTGCCCTGCCAGGTTGCCAGTTCTCCTTGCTGCCCTCAGGTCTGTTGGAATCCGTGTAGAGAAGCTACAGTTAGAACCAAGGTTACAGCCAATAGCATCAAATACCGAAAACAGGTCTATAGTATTAGATCTGCAAAATGACACTTTGTGTGCTCAATGAAACCTCCATGATGAAGTCTCTCACAATTAACACTGTAAGTGCAGCCTCTTGTCATATGTGTGTGATGTGTCAGCCTTTAAAGGGTTAAATTCAAACAGAGTAAGGGAAACACTATCCCTCCCTCCAAGACTCCCCAACCATACTAAAGTACTGAAAACCTAACCGTGTACTCTTTGGGTATAGCGAACAGTCTGTGGGCAGAACAGACTGAAGGCCTGCAGCTTGTGAGTTCTGCTTCTCCTGCGCTGCTTAGGGGGATTTTCAGAATGGGCAGACAATGGAAAACAGAAGTTACAGAAGAAAAAAAAAAAACATACCTTCTAATTTCTTTCCTATTGCAAAGGCCATTGCTCAGAGCAGAATTTCAGACTTTTTCTTCTACATTTAGCACAGGGAAAATTCAAACAATATGTTTGATATTTAAAAGTATTTAAGGATCATCAAAATGGCTCTAAAATGGCTCTCGAGCTGATAAAAAGGCACCCACAGACCAGTCTAAGGACTCAAGTTTGATAATCAGGTCTCACATACTGGAAAGAAAATAAAAAACTCCACAAATTATTCCTTGACCTCTACAAGTGTCTTTCTGCATGCAAAATCCACCAGTAAATAAATATTTTACAATTTTAAACATTTATGATTGAACTGTTAAACTTGAAACATGTAAAAGACTGCTCAGACTTGATTTTTATCTTCTGCCTTTTATTTTCTTTCTCTAAAGATGGGGACCCATTGTGGGCCAGCAGATGGCTGTATTCTGGAATGTCAACAAGTAAATGAACACCTCACCTTCACCTCAATAATCCACCATATGGTTTTCAACTCTTCCTTTCAGGACAGTGGGGTCACCAATCTTATTATAATCCATCTACTGACTCATTTAGCAAACATTTATTTGTCAGAAGCCTACAGGGTTGGCACTGTGGACCAGAGGATAGAAGGTTTAGGCTGTAGAAAGCTTAGGATGAATATTCTTCTGTCTTCTCTCACCAAAGAGAGTCAACTGGACCATTGGCTGCTGTGAATCAGGTACGTGACCGGACAAGTGTCACACAAATCCTGCTAGGTGCAGATCACCAAAAGTGAACTTGCTATAAAAGAGTAGCTGCGGAACAAATTTATTTTTCTTCTTATTATTGAAAAGTATCTGGCAGCCCATGAGGTCAAACAAAGTGCTAGTCAAGCAGAGCCAGGCAGCAAGCCTGGCTAAGTAAATCTCCTCACAGCCTTTTCCAGTGAGACATTTGATAGCCAGTGTTTTAGCGCTCTGTGTTTATTGTGGCTACATCCAGTGTTTATGCTCCTATTATCATCTCTGCCTCTTCTTTCGAAAGAAGAAAAGCTGCCTCCCTGCTTGGAAAAGTACAATCTGAACTGCCCATGCACTCACAATAAATAGTTACTGCTTTTGAAAAGACTCTAGCTTGTTATTTCATTAGGGTCTGCAGGGTGAGTGCTATTTTAGAAACACAGCATTCACAACGAGGCTTCTCTAGACAAATACACACAAATGTTTATCGCGAGTAGCATAGCAACTGCAAAACTATAGTGTCAATTGCGATTTATGGGCCGGTGTTCTCAGTCAACCAGGTGCAACATATCTTAGGCCGATAAACGGTTACGCTTCATTCATGCCTAACACAGTTAGTAATGCATATTGGGTTATATGATTGTAGCTTAAAATAAAAGAGCCAAATCCAAAAAAGTTCAAAGTCAGGTATGCGCCTGCACTCCCTGGTACTCAGGAGTTTGAACCCAGGAGTTCAAGGCCAACCCTGGTAACGTGGAGAAGCTTCCTCTCAGAAAGAAAGGAAAGGAATTTAAAAAGTCAAGCCTTGTGTAACTGCCTTCGTAGAGGTGTCTCCAGCCTCATTTCTCTCATGTCAAGCTGATATATCGCACAGAGCTTTGGTGTGAGGAACTTAAGCTGCAGACAGGGCATGCAGACAACACTGCCTGCCAGGAACAACTGACAGGCAGGTTCGCTAAAGACACAAGAATGCTCTGGAACAATCCGTTTCAGCATGCTTCTCTTACTTACCCCTGGCTCTTATCTAAATTCATCCAGAAAAACTTATCTGGGTTTTGTTTTTAAATTATTTTTAAGCCAGCAAGGCCAAGCCAATGCTTGCATTCCGAGAGATGAACAGATGTTTAGTTCTGGGTGGGTGATGGAGATTATATAGTTACGTGAAGACTCCTAGGGAAGACAGCCAGCTGTGCCACATCCAGCCTCTGGGGAGAATCTTATTGGAAAGAGCACTGTGACTAAATTTCCCTTGGTAGGGTCTCCATCAGGCTTTGAGGCCCAAAAAGTAACAGCAGTGGGCGGGCTTCAGCCAGCACATCAAAGCAGGACCTCCGTGTTGAAGCCTGCGATGGCGGTCCAGAGGCCATGAACGTCACAGCTCCATAAAATCCCCCAAAGCAGCAAGGTCTCGCCTAATCTCATGTATTAAAAAGAATAAGATGACAAGTTTGGCCAAAATTACCTTAAATAATATGCTGTTCATGTTCCTAAGTACCACACCTTCCTAACTTGGTGGGCTAACACTGGCAAGCGGCTCCCTTTTCTCATCCAGTGATACTTGAACTACAGCCTCTAACTACATTTGTAAAACCTGGCGCCTTTGCCTTCTAACCCTCTTCCTTTTACGGGTTTGCAAGTGCAAGCTAAAGAAGGAACTGCACCCAGGTGTTATCCACTGAGGTTTCTGCTTCCGGGTAGGGCTCCATTGAAGCAGATGCCTTGCTATGGGCAAGGTGGGGTAGCTGGTGGGTGTTGAGTGAGTCCACTACTTTCCTCTTTTGAGGTAAAATTGTCCAATAGAAGTAAGTACCAGTTCCCCCAAAGCATTGTCCACAGCGGTGTCTGTGGAAAGCCAAGTCAAGTTTGTTTGGTTTTGTACTGAGCTCTGAGAAATCATTGCTCTAAATAAAAAACAAAGACAGGCAAAACAAACAAACAAACAAATAAATTCTGCAATAGCTTTTAGTAGCTGAAAACCCATATGAGTGAGGTGTCATGTAACCTTTACCATATCACACTGAATACTCATGAAATTGCTCTTTACAGTGCTCAGGACATGGCGCACAGTAAGAAAGAATACGAAATAAAAACAGTTAGAAAAAGCCAACGCCCCCTTGCAAAGTTTGAAATGGTGTCTACCTCACCCCAGAATGCTAGAAAGTGCACTCTCCCTGATATTTCTCCTCAGTCAACAGATCACTCCCAGCCACGAAGACAAGACACGCAGTATGTAGAGGGATCCAAGGAGAGAGGTTGCTGCATTTGATAGATGGTCCCAGGGACATGTTCAATACATTAACAGCCAGAGAAGAGACTATATTTCATTCTTGAATGAAGGAGGTTATTTTGAGTATTTTTGTTTGAAATAGGCTAATGAGGGAGCTGGAGACATGTCTTAGAAGTTCAAAGCTCTTCTGTGTTCCTGCAAAGGATCTGTGTTCGATTTCCAGTAACTCAAAACCATCTGTAACTCTAGTTCCAGGGAATCCACCGCCCTTTTCTGACCTCCGAGAGTACAGGGCACCCATAGAAAGCACATACATACACTCAGGCTGAACACCTATAGATATAACTTACACTGGTCTGTGCCGTAGGAAGTGGCATGACCTATTGGTGTGTCTTGGCATCTGTGCAGTACTTGGTATACACACAGGGCAGACCATAGTTGGTTCTTCTCCACAGAGTAGGTCTATGAACAAAAGTCTGACTCTGCTAACTGAGATTTACATTCAGTAGCTGTTCTGCCAAATAAGAAATTAGTGTCTCACAAGAGTGAGTACTGAAGTGAAATTTGAGTGTGCTCATGGCCATGATGACCTCTTTGCTAACGAACTTAAAAAATAGTTAGAATTTCTTTCATTTGCATCTATATCAGTTTCTTTACATGAAATAAGACAAACTATGCAACCAAAAATTACAGTTTCATTGATCAGCCCCACTGGAAATGGTTACCTTAATTACAAAGAATTGTACCAGTGACAATTATTTTGACTAATACTGCCATTTATTTTCACATCCTTGCAATCACTCTATGACATTCCTCTTCTGCTATAATGTCTTCGGTATTTTTCCCCAGACCTGAGCACCTCCCCAAATTGTAGAACAAACAATGCTTTGTTCTTGCATTGTGTTCTCTTATGTTGGACACACTACTAAAAAGTACATCACACAGCGAGAATTTACACAGGTCACAAAAATCACCTATGGCAACAAAGAACACATATCCCTGTGAACCATTACTGCACTGCCCCTACACTGCTAAGAGAACTCTACTACCCATTGATATAGTATGATATGGCTTTAAAAGGGGAGTAAGAAAGAAGGCAATTTGTTCAACAGAAAGGTCTATGTAACTAGCACATTCCACACTAGGATACTTATGATGAATTCTAGAGCCACTGTAATATTCCCATCTCTCGTGGACAAATCACAATCTTTAGGTAAGAGCCACAAAACAGAGAAGATGCCAAGTGCTGTAAGAGCAACAGCAGTGTAGAAGGACCATTGGCACTGGGAAGATGGGATGGGAGCACTGTGAATATTAAACCAATCTGGATCAACAGAGAAACCCAGTCTAGAAAAACAAGCAAGCAAGCAAAATCCATCACAGTCCTATAAGTCAAACAAGCAGGAAAGAAAGGAACCAAAAAATCCAAATCTCAATGAAGGCACACACACACACACACGAGTAGTTTGGGCAGTTTGGTAGGGTGGGAGATTCATGTTTTAAGAATACAAGTTCACTTACATACACGGACAAGTACTACAAGCACTTACAAAGGCTTGATGGGGGCGGGCATACTTTAGACCTGACAGGATGTACATGAACTTTGCTCTTCCTTAGGGAAAAGATGCAGGCTGTGAGGCTACAGGAGACATCGTGGAGAAACCTCTTGTAGCAGGTTCTATTAATAACTTGGTCTCTCTCTTTAAGGACCTGACCATAATCGTCCACAGTAAGAGTATACTTTAAAGGCAAGCTGGTAACAATAGTTTGAGTTAAACTTCAGTATCAGAAACACAGAGGAGTGAAAAGTTCACACTTGATTTGAACACTCATTTGTTTTTATGGTGAAATTATCAGGCTAGTACGAAAAATAATGTGTGTGTGTACATGTGTGCATGCATGAGGGTGTGTATGTCCGCCACGCATGGATATAAAGACGTGAGGAAAACAAGAGGAAGTCTGTACTCTCCTTCCAGCATATGTGGTCCAGGTATTGAACGCAGGCCATCAGGACTGGGAGAAAGTGTCTTAACTGCTGAGACATCTCCTGCCTCCCCAATAGGCTGCTTATCCAAGGGAAAAACAATAATGGAGAAATTAGATCTGAAGTCTTCACTGCTGCTAATTAGTCTCCACAAGGCCTAAATGATTAAATATGTGAGAACTTCGAGACTTCTGCTGCAAGCCTGTGTTTCAGATACATCCCATTTTATAGAGGGCCAACTAAGTCTGATGACGGTAATGCACACGCAATGAGTATTTTAAAGCCACTGTCAAAAACAATTATTTGAACTACCTTTGTAAAGATTTCATGATGCAGAGATGCATTTTAGTTTCTAATGGTTCTGTTTGCTTATTTATTTATTTATTGGTTTTTCAAGACAGGGTTTCTCTGTAGCTTTGGAGCCTGTCCTGGACCTAGCTCTTGTAGACCAGGTTGGCCTCGAATTCACAGAGATCCACCTGCCTCTGCCTCCCGAGTGCTGGGATTAAAGGTGTGTGCCACCACTGCCCGGCGGTTCTGCTTATTATTAAAGAAATTATTCTATCAGTACCAAGAAGACATCATTTTCCTATGTGCCCATCCATCATGAATCCATTCTGTGCTCTTGATGCAGCTCCTGATACTCTGAGAAGGGTCCATTTTGTTCCTTTGATTAGATTTCAAGATGATAGAGCTGTTGCCACTGGGATAACCTCATTCTTTCGGAGTCAGAACACTGTATAACCTTGTATCAAATGGGTAAAACAGTCTCTTGGTAAACTTTGGACACACTTTAGTTTAGTCTACACTCAGAAAGCATGCACTGCCCTTACAAGCCAGACCGCTTCAAATTCTAGGACATGGGGTTCTTTATACCTTTAGTCAGACATAGAGTGCAAGGAGAAAAATACATATGACCCAGAACAATCAAACATCTGATCGCACCGAGTCGAGACACTCCAAATAAGAACAAGGTTTACACTTCTTCACAGGACAGCTCGGGGTTCAATTGTAAATGATACATGCTTCTAAAACTGTTTAGATAAGATTTTATATATGAGATTGACATAGTCCAGCATTTCCTGTGCCCTATGTGTTCAAAGGCTGTGTACATTACATTACTAGCTCCAAGTCTATTGACATTCTCCCAGGGGCATGTGAATAAATGTGTTTGCATGCACTCATGTGCACACACACACACACACACACACACACACACACGAACACCTGCACTGACAGATACACACCAACAGAGGCACCAGCTGACAAAACAAGGTAACACAGGAACAGTGGAAGTGGAGTGTAGAAGACTGATCTATATTCAGAACATCACTGAGAAGAATACTTGGAATTTTCAGAGTCATTGGAAGGCATGGGATTTTGAGTCAGAAAATCCAGGAATGAACTCTGTGTCCCCATTTGCTACCTACTTATGTGATTATTAGGAATAACACTATTTTTTTTTCTTGTGCTTTAGAGTATTTGGCTGTAGATCAAAGTCAATAATATAGAATAACCATCTTTCTGCGAATTTCAAAAGATATGATGTGTTATATCTATTTTATAAGGCACCCATGAACAATAAGCTAGCTTTGACTCATTTGTTTGACGGTGTAGTGGATGTCCGGTGTGCCAGGTGCTCTATTAGACAACAAAAGAAAATAGTAGGTCTCTGATCTGAAAGCATTTAAACTGCACTCATTCCTGAAAATGTCTAACTTTATGGTTTGTATTCAGCTTATCACGCTTTTACCAGGAGCTTATGTAAAATAGGACTGTGTTAAGGCTGATGTACCTCAAGGGGCCCAATAAAACAAGTTTCTTTTGATTGAGAATGTAATAACAGCTTTAGGAAATGAAGAAGAAAATAATATAGACAATATCCCCAAAAGTCTAATAAACAAAGGCTTTAAAAACAGGGGATTCAAACTAATGATTGGCATGTCAAGTGAAGAAAGAAATATGAAAAAAGTATTTTTTCAGAGTGAGATTTAAAACTTCACATGATCATTTACCTCCCTACATGGTAATTATCTAGCTTCAGTCACTTAGTGTTATTCAAATTGCTCTCAGATTATGCAAAAGTCAGTAGAGTCAACATTGCCTAGACAAAACAGAAAGTCGAGTCTTAGAATGTTCAGCACGGGTCTCACTGAGCAATGCGTAGACAGATGCTAGCAACAATATAACTCCCTGACGACATGCCCATGGGAGCTTCATATGCATTTGACGGTGAACATAGCATTGCATTTTCACAGTAGAGATTCTGACATGTCTAATAAAATCTCCCTGTTTATTATTCATCGAGAGACGATAGAGAATGAGAGGAGCAGCTAGAGCACTTCTAAGGTGGGTAGTCTTTCCCCGACAAGGAGTCCAAGATAAACACTTGGCATCACCATGCTTAAAGCAAACGTGACAATAAATGGGACGTGCTAATGTCCTCAGAGATAAAGCTTTGGGGCTGGGTGGTTAGGTAAGAAATCAACAAGACAAATAGTATTGCTAATATGATTCACAATTTGAAGAAAAGATAAAGCATGGATTTCACTGGAACTGTGGTCAAAACATAAGGGAACATGGGAATATACAAATAAAATTCATTCATAATGCAAATGCAATGAGCAGTGTGAATTACTGGAAATATTGAACCAGATAGGAATTGAATGAACACCCAAAACCACATTCCAAGAAGAATGAAATAGCAGATGATTAAAAACAAAACATGTCAAAACACAAAAGATAGCAGATGATTAAAAACAAAACATGTCAAAACGCAAAAGAGAACAAAACCAGGTGAGCATGAATGACGAGAGAGATGTTTGGAAATTCCAGCAACTTCGAAACAATGCCTCCCCTAAATAAAAAGCTTTCTCTATACCTCCCCCCTAAGAAAGAAAGAAATAAAGAAGGAAGGAAGGAAGGAAGAAAGGAAGGAAGGAAGGAAGGGCGAGCGAGCAGTATCTTAGGCAGAAATGCCATTAGTACACAGAGCAGCAACCACACCTATGCTGGACCTATGCTGGTAACTCTAATATTATACACTGGGAAACAGAAACATTACAAACAAAAAACTTGGCTTTTTCATAATGAAGTAGTGTTATGGTAAAGTACTGACAAAAATTGTATGTGCATTGGTAGGGCAGTGGTGGCACACACCTTTAATCCCAGCACTTGGGAGGCAGAGGCAGGTGGGTTTCTGTGAGTTCAAGGCCCGCCTAGTCTACAGAGTGAGTTCAAGGACAGGCGCCAAAGCTACAGAGAAACCCTGTCTCAAAAAAGAAAAATAAAAAGTTTTATATGAATTTTCACAATTACAGAAGTAGATCATAAGGGTATATTTACAAGGAGAGAGAGGAAAGAGAGAGAGAGGGAGAGAGAGGAGGAGGAGGAGGAGGAGGAGGAGGAGGAGGAGGAGGAAAGAAGAGGAGGAAGAAGGAGGAGGAGAACGATGAGGAGGAACGGTTGCTAGAAGATGGGGTGAGAAGAAAAGCGGGCACAGAGAGGAAAGGAACACTTCTCCATCTGGAGCTCTATATACATCATCATTACTTTAGTAGGAAACTCACTCCTTTCAATGCCAGGAATCTTCCAGTGAGCCAGTCTACGATACACAGATTGAAAAATACACAAGTTAGGTCATAGGAAAATAATGGAAAGGAGCAAAGATGCAAGAGATACGCACACCGAAGCAGACATGTTCAGCTACCTTGATGCTCTAGGAGGGCCCTGCTGCCAACTACCCTTCTACTGACCACATGAACTGCACTTCCCAGTGACACTGGACCAGGCACCGTCTCTATGGAAACTGCACAAAGGGCAAATGCTACATTCATGATCTGAAAGGTCCTTCACCTAGCTTACTGCTGTAATTACCTCCATAATGGCAGAAGACCTTGGTATGCTCACCAATGCTCTGTTCCTCCAACCAGTTGAATGGGCACTTAGTGATTCACGTTTTCTTCCCAAGTATTCATATAGTATTACATTGTACTCTAATTATTAAACTAGTTAAATACTGTGTAATCCAAACTTGTGTTCTTTGCTCCTTGATATTGGTATGAATGCTTTGGAAAGACTCCATATAAACAAGCTGCTATAAAATTTGGTATTAAATATATACCTGGAGAACATGGGAAGGAAGGAGCTCATAAAACACTAGAGGGGTCACACATAGATCACTTTTAAGTATGCTGGATTTCTCATTTGTACTGAAAGAGAATCAAGATGAAAGGCATAGCTGAAGCATTATAGCTGTGATCTTTTGGAAGAGGATGGAAATTAGGTCAGCAAACTGTGCTTCCAAAAAAAAAAAGTCTCTGGCTCTAACTGCAGAGGAGTGAATTGAAACTCAGTGTTTATGATTTGTGTCTCATTTTAATGACCCTCCATTTGAACACTCAAGTCACCTCATGCACTAGCCTCTAAAGGAGTTCCTGAATTGGCTTCCACTCAAGTATAAAATGAAGAAACACATTGAGAGTATCATGTACTATTTTGTCTTTTACTTTGAAAATGCATTGCCTTTCAGTTATTATACAGTTACATTGAATATGTAAATACTACCACATACCATACCTGTTGAAACTAAATTATGTGAATTTTTTTTTTTTGCATGAGAAGTGATTTAGTAAAACTAAAGTCATCAATCTATTCTGGAGAAAAGAAGGTATTTTAAGCAATCACTTCTGCATCTTGACATCAGTTTAAAGCTATAGATAATATCTTGAGCTCTTAGCATCCTGGAACTTCATTAATCTCTGTCTTGCAGGCAGAAAGGGCTCATTCATGGATTTATGTATTGTGACTATTTATGTTTCACACATTAATTTTGGATCCAACATCAAGAGGAATGTTTTATGGCATTACTTTTATTTTGTACTTGTTAATCTATGATAGGTGCGCTAACTAAAGCTGCAAAAATGCTTCCATTCCACACCACAGACTCTTAGATGGCTATTTTTATGAAGGCATCAAATTAAGGTAAAGGTTTTCTCTTGAACCAGTTGACACTCTGATGCCTCTTTTGAATCAAAACACATCCTTTATTCTAGGTTGAACCACTTTTAAAACCGTGGGCTGATCGGATATAATGTTCATTCTTGTTTATGAAAGACTCTTCATATGCTTATTACTTGGCATGGCGCTTTGAGCTTTCCTTCATTGAGAGACGCTGGAGGAATGGCAGTGGTGTCTGAACATCCATTTCAAGGCTGTGTGATGCTACGCTCTTCAGTACAGAGCAGTTCCGTGCTGATAGACCAGCGCTATGTGGGAAACGTCCAGTCTGAAACGCATGCAGTCCAACTAGCTTACTCAGTTTCAGCGGTAAACCCCATAGCAGAGTTTGTCCTACTGGCCTAGAGTTTGTCTGAGCACTGTGAGTGGCTACCACGGCTCCGCAGCACCAGTAAAGGTCCACAGGTGAATCACACCAACAGGCTTTAGAAAGTGAGTGTAAGCTGAGGACCACCTACGTGCACCTGTGCAAGGTGGTAATGTCTTTGGAGGAAAAATAGGTGAGAGCTGAATGGAATCTTATGATTTCTTACACATTAGAAAAAGTCTCAAAATAATTGATTGTTTTACATAACAAAAGTGATTTGGAAACTGGCCTTATGGCTGAAATTATAAATTTTACTAGGCCGTTTAGCATTTATTTGTGATGAACCTTGGCAACGAGAAGTCTCCGTGGAAAAGAGTGACAGCTTGTCCTGTGGTTACTGCACAAACTAAATGAGATGACTTAAAAGAGAGACTCTAACAGGACAGTAAGAGTTCAAGAAACGCCGTAGCATGCCCACACTGACAGCACTAAATGGATCATGTAGGTACTTTACAAAGCACACGAGGTTGGGAGGAGCTAGGGGAATGGAGCGGGGTGGATTCGAACAAAACAGTGTATTTGTGTATGAAGCTGAACTTAAGTGCAAATATTAAAATAAAACCAAGAAATGGTATAATATATCTATAACTGGAGTACAGCTCAATGGTGGAGTCCTTGCTTAGTAGATATCTGGTTTTTATACTCTGAACAAAACACACATAGCTCTAATGAATGAATGAATACTTTCTTTAATCATAACTGCATTTTACCACACCCTGATAAAATAAATAAGAAAGTGAAAAATCAAAAACAATGGCCACCATAAGGGAAAAGTCTAAGGACTAAACGTCACTGTGCAACAACTGTGTGTGTGTGTGTGTGTGCGTGTGTGTGCGTGCGTATGTGTTGTCAGATTTTCATGCTGTAGCCATACAGTGTAGTCAGGATTGGCTCCATACTCAGCCTCCTCTGTGCAGGGAGCACAAGTCTGTGCTACTCCTCTCACGCTCATTTTTTAAAAAGTGGAGGGACTTTTCTTTGTCACATGTACGTGTATTTTGTCTGCATTCGCATCTGTATACCACCAATGTGGCTGGTGTTGCAAGAAGCAGAAGATGGCATGAGAACCCCTCAAACTGAAGTGACAGATGTTTGTGAGTGGCTGTGTGGGTGCTGAAACCCAAATTCAGGGAGAGCAGCAATGCTCTTAAGAGCTGAGCTGCCTCTCCAGTTCCAAAAGTTGAGCATCTTCCATTAAAAGTTGAGATTTTTCAATTAATACCTAATGAAGTTTGAGGTGAGGCAGGAGAATGATTGACAAACAACTGAAGCCCTTGCAGTGTAACTAACAAGTCCATGATGTGAGGAGACACACGGGATCCCATGATGTTTGGGAAAAAAAAGCTTAAAATCGTGGCAATTACACAGATCTTATTAAGGTGTTCCAATTATACACTTTAGTGATGTGACATTTGATGGCAAATATTAAGCTTCTTTTAGTGTTCTAAAGGTGACTCCAAGGGACACAAAGCACTTCAGTTAAAAATAAATCCATTCTCTGTAAAAGGGCAAGTCAGAAAGAGTCCCAGGAAGTCAAAAGAAAATAATATCTGGTAGACCTGGAAATTCTTTGTGTTACGTTTGTCAGTAATAGGTTAGGACAATCCAGGGCTTTGTCACTCATCACCCTCCATAAAGAAAAGAAAACACTTCTGTCAGAATGCTTGATGCGACTTCTCAGAGCCTCATCCACAGCGTGTGTCATGCACTTTAATTCCTCCTCATTCAGGTGTTGGAAGTCAAGCCCGGGCATGCGGTGTGCCTCACCCTTCAAGGTTCCACACAGTTCTTTCTCTACAAAAACTAAGTCTATTGAATGCTATTTCACTAACTTACAGCAGCAGGAAAGTGTCCCTATACTAAAATGTTCCTATACTAAAAAAAGCATTTTCTCCAAGCAATGCAAAATAATATAAAGACAGTTTCTGAGGTGGGGATTAAACACTGCTCAGATTTATTTGGAGATGTATTACCAATCCCTACCTCAGATTTTGTTTTACAGTCTTGGATAATTGCCACTTTAATGGGTTTTTTATTATTCTTTCATTTAAAAAAGAAAAAGAAGCCAGGCTTGGTGGCGCCCTTTAATCCCAGCACTCAGGAGCAGAGGCAGGAGGATCCCTGGGAGTTTGAGCCAAGCCTCATCTACAACCCAAGTTCCAGGACAGCCTGGGCTGTTGCACAGAGAAACACAGTCTTGAAAAATAAAACAAAACAAGAAAAAAGAGTTTTTAACACAAATACTAGATCACGTAAGGAAAGAGCCTTGGAAATACTTAAGATAGTGCATTAAGCCTTTTAAGACATGACATGATATCCTTAATGTCCCATCCACAAAATGGCCTGCAACAGAGAAGCACAAGGAAGAACATTAGCTAGACACACATCATCTCACCAGCATACTGACCAACATGGAAACAAAGCTAGGCTTACAAGAATGCTAGTACCCATACACAGACAGGAACTCAGGACCTGGGGCCTACAGCCACAGCACAAGGCGTCCTGCTGGATTCTAGGGGACCTTGGTGGCTTATAGCAAGTCACTGATTGTAGAAGAAGCAACTACAAATGAGGCTCACCCATATAATAGTCCTCAGATTTTTTCCCTTTCATTTATTTTAGCCATGTATTGAGTATCTATCATCCTTTCAGACACTGAGGACAAAGTGATATTTTTTTTCAAACTAAAATGATGAGTCTTTTGCAGTTTAAGGACATTTATTCAGTGGGTACTTAATAAAAGATGCTTTTGTTTATTCTTTTAGTATTTAAACACAGTGTGTCAGTGTACTTGTGTGTGTGGACATGAGCACACTAGTACAAATGCATTGGAAGGTGGTGAGCTGCCTTGAGGTTAGAGTGACAGGATGCTGTAAAAACACTATATGTGAGTGCTCAAACACATAGTCAGGGCCTCTGCAAGAGCACCACTTCCCAGGAACTTCTGTTTTCCTTGCCTTCGCAGAAAGACCACTTTAACCACAGTACACAATTCAAATCCTGTAATTTATCACATTGCTGTTGGCAATAACAGCAGTTGACAATAATTTCAAAATGTGCACAACAGCGGTCTATAGAAATAGTATATAGGTATTTTAAAAGGAAAGCTGAGATGGTTGGAGAGAGTCAATTTGCTTTTATTTCCTGAGTGTTTTTTCTTCAGAAATAGCTGAGTTTAAAATTGATTAGAAAGAAACTAATTAGTACACTTAGGTCTAAAATGTTACCTTCTCTGGATTTTAAATTTCAAATAACAGTATCATTGCATCATGCTTATTAGGTGACATGATGGTAGGCATGGCAGTACACATCTCTAATCTCAGCTCTCTGAAAGTCGAGGCAGGAGGATCTTGTGTCAAAGCCAGCCTTGTACGCAAAATGAGTTCAAGAGAACACTGTCATTAAATTTAAAAAAATCTACAAATAAAAGTAAATAAATAAAAAAGATAAAAGATGAAGAGGAATGGAAGAAGGGAGGGAGAGAAGGAAGAAGGTAAAGAAAGAAGAAAGAGGGAAGGAAGAGTGGGAGGGAGACGAGAATGACACACACACAAATCACAATCCCAGAGAACCTAGATAACAATGAGGACCCTAAGAGAGACATACATAGGTCTAATCTACATGGGAAGTAGAACAAGACAAGATCTGGGTAAATTGGGAACTTAGGGACCTTGGGGAAGGGTTGAAGGGGAAGGGAGAGGCAGGGAGAGAAGCAGAGAAAATGTAGAGCTCAATAAAAATAATATAAATAAATAAATCATTAAATTAGAATAAAATACAAAAAAAAAAACATCGACTACAAGGCCTGGCATTTGTTTCAGCTCTTGTCACTCTTTGCCACATGGCCTAAAAATACATACTCATTGCTTTATAATGTCATATATCTTGACACACTCTAGAGGGATTGAAAATAATATAATTAAATATGTATTTAATGTTTGTGACCTGCTCTTAGGAACTGGCCTCTTGCCATGGCCACCAAAGCTCAAGAGTACTGTGTTGCACATCACACTGTCAATTAGGGGAAGGATCAGAACTCAACATCCCAACCAGAGTCCCTGATGAATGCATGCTGCTGAATGCCATGCTGGAGCTGATATCAAATCCAAAGAGGAGCCATTGAGAATGGAGGACCTTGAAGTTTTAAGGACGTCTTTGGTGAGCATTTACAATTCATTCACTTGCCAAAGTTGACCTCTCAATGAGTATGAAACAGTAATCATACTTACTTTTTAATTTTAATCAAAAACTAGAGGAAGTTATAAAAATTGAGTTTAGATGTGTGAGTATGTGTGTGAACCCATGTAAATTCAAAGTAATCTTAACGCATAAACAGTATCATTAAAATAGTCAAGTACTTGTAGAATGAAAGCCAACAATGCTTTCCAGTGGCATAGATCACAGAAAATAGAACATCAGGGTTTGAAAATGAAATAACAAAACTGAATCAATTACATAAAATGGTAACTATTAATTGTCCCTATGCTCCATGAACAGAGTATTCAGGAATACTGTATTATCATAAATAGACCAAATCTGTATTTTGTGGGCAGAGAAGGAAAATAATTCCAGGTCACATGTATAGACCACAACTTCAATGAAATTACAGAAGAAAACTTCCCATATCTAGGAAAAGAGATGCCCAATGTAAAAGAGGCATATGAAACACCAAATAGAAGGACCATAAAAGGAACGTTTGATGCCTTATAACTTGAACAATAATTATACATAACAAAAAGAGATTGTTGAATGTTCCAAGAGGGAAGTCTCAAACAACATGCAAAGGCAAGTGAATCGTCTGGTTATGTCTATCACGGCTAATGAAAAAAGTATGATCAAAATCTTAGTGGGCTAGCTGGAAAGTACATGTCAATTAAACAAGGTGTGGAGCTCTTAGAGGTTGCTTTGCCAGTACCCTCTATAATAGTCCAGGTAGAAACCAGCAATCTTTTTGGTTAAGCATGTGCAAGTGAAGTCATTATCCACACTTGAACTTTTGATGACACAAAGTCAAAATCCCTGGTTATGTGATATTCCACTGAAAAGGAACATATAACTCCTGAAAAGACATAATGACCACCTACATCTATACACAAGTACCTCAATTTTTGTCACCCAGTCAAACACAACTTTTTCCCTCTCCATTCCTACCAAACCCTCCCTATGAATTCAAAAGAAATACACTGGAGGAAAATTATTGTCACTGGTTATGGATGGACATGCTTATAAGTCTGAGGAAACACAAAAAAATAACTGAGTGTGTTGGGCCAAAATTATCTCAGGGCTTGTATCTTGAGGCCTGTAGGCCAGAGAAAAGCCTGGCTCAAGTTTAAGTGAGGATGAGACAGCAAAATCTAGGTAGACTGCCTTCCAGCCAGAGGGAGGGCTTGGCGGCCTCTCATTGGCTGGAGGTACCCCACATCACACCATGTCACTTAAGCTATATAAGCTGATGCTCACAGTGATAAACTGAGTTCCTGCTTTGACTTGGCTCCTTATTGCGTCTGATTGTCCTGCATTGTGGTGCTGCAGAATGAGCATCCCGCATCGTGGGTCTGTGGGATGTGTGGCTAGCAAGCTCACCTTTTGCTGGGTATGAATGTGGAGGCTCAAAGAGCCAGAATGAATGAAGTAACCCTGCATATGAAAGCTGAATTTAATAAAAACAAATACTAAAGAAAATTCAAATAAGATGAATTTAAAAATTAAATATTCAATAAATCTAGTTTAAAAAAAAACCCTCAATAGAAAGCCTTAATACAATGAATCACACAAAAGACAGAAAATGGGGTCTGAAGATGAAATAAAGAAACTCAATCAATTACATAAAATGATAAAGGTTAATACCCATTATTGAGGAACACTAGGATATTGTTAATAAACAAAATCTATAAGTTATGGGAATAGATGAAAAACATTCCAGGTCAAAGGCATAGAAGACAACTTCAAAGAAATTATAGAGGAAAACTTCCCAAATCTAGGGAAAGAGATTCCAAGTCAGGCATTAGTGGCAGATGACACACGTAAGGGCAAGTCCATCAGAATAACAGCTCATTTTTCAATGGAAACTAGAAAACACAGAAGAAGGTATATCCATGTGATTAATTCAAGTTCTAAAAGATGCCAACCATACAACTGACCCGACAAAAATATTTGTTATAAATTAAAAAGAAAAAATTCTCATGATAGCAGCAGGCTAAAGAAGGTTATAATCACCAAAATATCTCTTAAAAAAAAAAAACACCAGAAGGAATACTTTTATAAGAGAACAAGTTAAGATACTATGAGGGAAAATAAATGATGCTAGGATAGGAGTTATGTGAAGTAGGTCAAAGAAGACAAATAGCATAAAATCAAAAATTTGATAGCAATTAAGCCATTAGTCTTTCAATAATAATTTTGACATTCAGTAGTTTCAGTCTCTCAATCAAAAGACACAGGCTTATTGGTTGAATCAGAAAATAAGAGGCTGAGCTTTCAAAGTCCAGTTGAAGAGTGGAAGAAGTGAGAATACAGAAAAGAGGTCAAGACCATAGTGGGTACACCCACTGAAACAGTCTACCTGAGCCAATGGGAGTTTACTAGCTAACTCCAACAAGACAGGGAAGGAACCAGCATAGGACCAAACAAGACCCTCTGAATGTGGGTGACAGTTGAATGGCTGGGATGGCTGTGGGGCCACAGGCAGTGTTACCAGGATTTATCCTTACTGCTTGTACTGGCTTTTAGGAACCTATTCTCTTTGGATGGATCCCTTGGTCAGCCTACGTATAGTTGGGAGGGCCTTGGACTTCCCCAAAGCAATGTGCCTTATCTTCTCTCAGGAACGTATAGGAGGTTGGGTAGGAAGATAGGTGGAGGAAATGGGAGGAGGAAAGGGAGAGGAACCTGGTATTATAAAATTAAAAAAAAAACATAGTTTGTTTTCTTTTTCAAAAATAAATTAAATTTTAAAAAAAGAAAAAGAAAAGATTCCTCTTTTAGATATATCTCCAAGAAAGGAAAAACAAATCTTACCTTAAAGGAGAGTAAAAGGCATATAAATCTTAGAGCTAAAATTGACATTGTAGACTAAAGGAACCTAATAAATATTTATAAAACATTCCATCCAAACATGACAGTGTACAAATTTTCCTGTGCATTAGGATATACTGAAATAAAGTAAGATAAATACCAGAAGAAACTACAGATAGCACAAATTCATTGAGCATGAACAAGGCACTGTAGAATGATGAAAGGGCGATTGGAGAAATAAAAAATAAATCTTGGAATTAAATGAAATAAAAGACAACTGAGATATAATGAAAGCAGTGAGAAGAGGGAAATTTGTAGCTCGTGCTACTTACACCGAAAAGAGCACAGATAAATGACTGATCGATTTACCTCAAGAATTTGGAAAATACAGAAAAAAAATCAAAACCACTATTAATGCATGTGTAAAATAATAAGGGCAAAAATAAGGACATAAAACAATGAAAAAGAAATTCCACCAGGAATCAATGAAACATAGTTTGCTCCTTTTAAATGATCATCAAAATGTGCAGGCTCTTAATCAAATTACCTGAAAGAAAGATAAAGATGACAAGCAATGATGGCTGACAGGGGGATGAGCAATTTTCCTTGGGGATAAAACCCTTGATAGGTTATCTGCTCCCAAGAGGTCAGGCCTAATCACTTGTCTATACAAGAAACACTAAATGGGCTCAGTAGGTAGTGTGTGTGTGTGTGTGTGTGTGTGTGTGTGTGTGTGTTGTGTGCATGCAATACTTGAAAAAGAGGAGGGTCATACATTTGACTGGGAGTGGAGTGAATTGAAAGGACTTAGAGGGGAGTAAGGGAGGGGAGGACTGGAAATGATATAAATACCTTAGCTGTGTATAAGCTCTCAAAAAATAAAAAAGAAGCATAAAATATAAAGACCACAGGCATATTCAGTAAGTATTTCAGAGTTGTTTCTATCATATTTGATTCCAAATTCACAGGGAATCATTCTTCAAGGTTTCGTGTGACTGTTTAGTTTTTCTCTAAGAATTATAACATTCTTTTCCTTTCAACAATTAAATTAAATGTAATTTAAAAAGTATGAAGAAAAAAAGTATTTATTTTATCAACGTGTTTTTTCACACAGTGGAACAAGAGAGTATTTGGTCTAGAACCATGCTGTGTGCTGGAATTACAACATCTGTGAAGAACCAGATAAGACGAGTGTTGGGCAAGAACAAAAACAGACGATAATCCATCATAGCACAATGACTAACAGCTACTGACACTTGACAAATTGATAGTCTTCAATTAGGCATCTTAGGAAAGTTGGAGCATACAGGCAAGAGCTATGATATGAAACACATCATGTAACAGAACTTATATAAGAAATTCCTAAACGCACGACACATTAGCCATTTAAATACGCTTATAGTCTCTGAGCCAAGTCCCAAAATAAGCTTGCTTGTTTGACTATAGAAACATCTCTCCAGTGTTGTAATAAAACTCCTGTTCAATTTATATTTTACAGCCATTGCCCCATCCTCCATCCAAGGCAACGGCAACAGATCGATGCCATGTAGAACTTCTTGCATCATTATGTCTAAACAAGCCTGACGGAGAAACAACTGGTACCACCCCAGAACAAAAGAGAATCTCTGACAAGTGACCACAGGCATATTCAATAAACTTTCCAGAGTTCTTTCTATCATATTAGATACTAAATTCATGTTGAATCATTCTTCAAGGTTTTGTGTGACTGTTTAGTTTTTCTCTAAGAATTACAACATTCTTTTCCTTTTAACAATCCCTCTATTTCTTAAAAGTGTTCCTAATCACTCATATGACAAATTATATACATATATAGATACATATTTTTTCTTTATAACAAGATAGAAGCAAAGTACTAGATTTGGGGAAATGTTAGCCTACATATTCAAATTTTCTCAAAATAATTTATTCAACAGCCTCCGTTCAAATAATTCATGTGAGGCTTGGAGAGCTACGGAGGAAGGGTTTACCTGGGCTCTTTTCCCAGAATCACCATCATCAATAACAAGAAAACACAATATTCTACCAGGCACTGTAGTGTACCTGGATTACCCCTGGAGAAGTGCAGAGGAGAATCACTGGGGCTCCTAGCTGCCCAGCCTGGTCTGCCTGGCAAGTTCCAGGTTTGTGAAAGACCACCTCAGGGAAAAGGAGGTGTCATTCCTGAGTTTGCACTTTGGTCTTTTCAGGTGGGGCATGCAGGGCTCAGGCATCTGCTTTTACACACACATACACACACATGCATGCACATGAGTGCACATGCATGCATGCGTATGTTTATGAGTGTGCATGTGTGCCTGCAAGACATACACAGAAAAAATTCAAATGATAACACAGTGGGATTTCAATGCAAACTACTTAATTTATGACTCCACTCCCATTATCTGCTATCAGGTCTGGCTCCTGAACTAGCTCCACACTAAATCTTTGTGGTCTTAGGTATACAATACTGATTTTAAAAGCTCATTTTCCAATTGCTCGTGACTTTTACTTTCAGCTCCATTCGAACTTCTGTCTGCCTTCCACATTTCCTACAGGAGTTCTGGCTATTTTCTCGGGTAATACATATGAAGCCCCTTTTTGCAAGGCATGAAAATAAAGGCAACGAAAGTGTCAGTGGGAACGGAAGAGAAGAAGAATTGGGTCTTGTGAAGAAGAACACTGCCCGTGGGTAGAAGTCAGACTGATAATAGAGTAAACCACATTTAGCCAAGTTCAGTCTCCGTACCCATTGTGACATATCCTTAGTTCAGTAAAATATTGACCTCTCCTGACTCCTTTCCTAAATACACAAAAAGTTTGTCTATTTTAATAAGAATCTCATCATTTTGAGACGTGTTTCTGAGGACGGCAGATCTCCATTGCTTGCAATGCCCTCTGAGTTCTCAAACCTACCAACAGCTTTCAGATCGACACCATTTATTTGCTCTTTGTGTATGTGAATAAGAATTTGTTTTGAAAACAAGTTCTAGTTTAATAGAGCAACGTGGAAGTGTGAGGCAGTTAATTGTTAAGATTCAACATTTTGGAGAGAACTGACATATGTTGCCACTGAGGAGTGCCCACAGGAGCAGGCTGTTTTTATTCTAAGTAAAAAAAAAAAAAAATGAAACCTGAATTTGAAGGTTTGAAGGTTTGCTTGAGAGTTAGCTAGACTATTTCTTCACCTGATCAAAACGATGGATTTTCTCCTCAGGCTAGAAACTTCTCTCTCCAGAAGACTGACATTAATATCTACTGGCAAAGCGAGAAGGAAGAGGCAACAGCCCCCCTCGTTTCTATCCCCAACGCCAGTACCCACGGAACGCCTTTGTTCTCTGTCTGCATAATTAATAACTGTCTTGGCAATCAGTCATGCATTCCTCAATGGCACCTCAGGCACCCAGTGTCCTTCTAACCCCTCCCCGCAGAAGAAACTACCACAATGGCTGCACAGTGATTTAACTCAAGACCAGTCCTTGACAAAGGCCCTGTGAAAACCACAACTGGGTTCTGCTGCCGGGACAGCACACAGCTGGGGCTTCCCTCCCCTCGCCAGCATGGCAGGGTCTTGCTCTTTTTACTTATCAGGAGCTGCACCAGTTTGTTTTCTCTTTATATAACAAAGTATATAAAGTAACAGAAGTAACAGAAACTTCTGTATCCAGGCAGGTGTCACTGAACATACACAGCTGGAAAGAAGTGAACCTTCTTTAAAAAGTAGGCCACATTTGGTAGGATCTTAAGGGTAGATGGTCTGGAGTGGATGCAAGTGATGTGGTTCCTTCTCTCCCTGTCATCCATGTGCCTCAGAAATAAACAAAATGGTGGCAACGAACGGGAGTCGAATGCTATGGTAGCTACAGCGTCTTGTCCTCTTCATATAGACCAATACCCATAAAATGGTAAAAATGGTAAACAGAGTAAGTAAATTGCTAGAAATATTATCTTATTACTTCTTAGGAACTTTGAAACAGTTAAAAGTGGGATTCAATAAAATTATTATTTTATTTATTTATTTATTAAAGATTTCTGTCTCTTCCCCACCGCCGCCTCCCCTTTCCCTCCCCCTTCCCCAATCAAGTCCCCCTCCCTCGTCAGCCCAAAGAGCAATCAGGGTTCCCTTAGTATAACAGTTATTCAAAATTTCCATCCTGTTTGAAGAAAAATAAAGTCCTCATATTTTATAGACATTAAAAAATAATCTTTTACTCACAGTATCACACGTTAAGTAAAAAATGCTTTACACATTAACAAAAATAAAACTCCTGAAATTATTCAGACCCAAATTTGCACAGTTTTACTTAAAAACTCAGATATGTTTCCTTTGAAACTGTCTCCTAACAAAAATGAGAAATAGGCTTTTCATCAGATATGTGGATAGGGAGTAGAAAGTTGTTCTGTTTAGTCTTTGTCTGTTTCTTATATTTTAAAGGATGGTGTTGATGCCAGAATACAGAGTAGAGCATATATACTGACACAAATTACTTCCAACATTAAACAAGAACTTTTCTTTCTCAGAGAGATCTGAAGTATGTTCGGGTTTTCACTGTGTGTGGCCTCTAAAAGGAAACAAGGTCCCAATGTTTTCATTTTTTTCTTAAACAATCCCTCACTATTAATCTACCAGGGCATGTGTGAGAGCACTCTCCCCCTTCCTGGTCTCTCTCCCCTCTCATCATAAAGGAGAAAAATACCAATGTCATTATTAAGTTCTGATGAACAATCATAAAACTTAATGTATCATTTACTATAAAATTCACACAGATCTATCTTTCATTATTTAATAACGATGCATCACTAGGGAATCATATTTCCATAATATTTTATCTGAAATAGCATAAAAGTTAAAAATTTAAACCCGTGTAGTATTTTTTAAGCCATATCTTATTCTGACACACTGTCATCATCTCCCAGTGGTAGTTTCAAAACTAAGCCTAACCAATGACTCCAACTTAACCTAGAGAAATAGGGAGGCACATCTAATTTGTTTTATGCCAAGTTATTTGAGAATCCAAAACAATTTAATCCAACACTTCTATAATATAAAGGAAACTATATTTATAAATCTTGAAATATTCCCCCAGTAAATCATTTTACAACAGTAGACATAATTACTTAATGGGCATGTGTGACCAAAATAGTGCTTATGAGAAAATCGATGTTCATATGCTTTTCTTCTATGACATGATAATCAGAGGGTTCGTGGCAGACTGGAAGCAGAATTCCATTTCTTTTCACAAATAAAACTACAGAGAGAGCTCCTCACTCCTAAAATATAACCCGCTGTAAAGTACATTTTATCCTGCAATTTGAGATTTCTAAAACTTTCAAAGACTTAGGTTTTCTGTGTCAGGTCGATGTAAAATAATCACCTCAATTTATATCAACCATACATTTATATCAGTTTAGGTAATCAAAAGCAGGTAAAGCTGGTGATATGGATATTTCCATAAATAATAGAAGGGTTTAAAATGGAAAATGTATCCTCAGGTCATGGACTGTAGTGGATACATCATTCACTGCGCCCACTCACGCCTTTCCTTACCAGAACAAGGGAACGCAGACAACAATTACACCACAGTCCAGCTGTAGCCCTGGTGCCACTAACACATGAGCATCTGGAGAGCACGTGACATCTTTCCTCTTACTCAGGTTCTCTAATGTGTCTTCACTGTCTTTCAGGGGCAGCAAAGGCAACACACAGCCGCTGAGACACTTAGGTCTGCGACCAGTCTGGGGGAGAATGCTGAATTTTCACAAAATCTTCATGAGCAGCTGTAGCGGGACTGATGTCAAGTTAGCCCTGTTTAGCAAACCTCAGTACAGGAAGCTAATGGTCTACCGAGGCTTTTGGATCATGCTATGTGTATCATTACAAAACTAGGAAGCCACTGTGGTCCTCAGTACCGCAGCAGGTCCTACTTGGCAGCTCTGACTTTGCAGTCAGTCTGCTCATCGCCCGTAGGGAAGTGGGGATGTCAATAAGAAAGTTCATCCATGACAGAAGGAAAGAAACGCATGAAGGATAACGCGGGGACGATTGCTCCTGAGCAAATACCACAAGGCCCTTTAAGTCGGCTCTCCAAGAAGTAGGTTTTCTTCCTTTAGGCTTTCATTTATCGGACTCACAGCTAAGACTGATGAGGCCTTGCCTGGCCAGTGTTAGGGCATGTGTGGGTGATAATTCAAAACATTCAGCCAGGCTTAAAAGCATAATCACTTGTCACATTTCCATTCATCAAATCCCGCTCTTCTGCAGACGGTTATGGGGAGTGGGATGGATGTGTTTGTAAGTAAGGAGTGAGGGGTACATGAACTCGAAGGGGTCGGGCAAAGAGCGGCAAATCAACTATCGAAGTAAATGCAAACACAAATGAGTCAAAGTTTTTGAAATTCGG
Source organism: Alexandromys fortis (assembly GCF_014885135.2). NCBI lineage: Eukaryota > Metazoa > Chordata > Mammalia > Rodentia > Cricetidae > Alexandromys > Alexandromys fortis. The sequence continues at coordinate 2,211,477 of NW_026067984.1, read as the reverse complement.
AGAAAAAAATAAAAGCCATTTTCTTAAATCACCAAATCACACTTCTTAGGAAGTGTAGGACCGAGCTTCCCATTCTCTTGTTCCTTTCAGCCCATAGTCTGCTGTTTCCCTAAAGACGATCAGAGTAACTATAACATCTTCATCTTCTCACACGGTTCCACCTCCTACAGCCCGGTCAGGTCAGTTTAGTGGCCAGAGCAGGGCTTCCTGGGTGAGAGATGCTAGAGGAACTGAAGACAGAATACAAACGCTGCACACATAAGTTATCAGACTCAATGCCATTTAAAAAATGCATTGAATATAAATTTCAGGGCTGAAATATTGACGCAAACTTGACCTAGTCTCTCGGTTGCAGAGTGGACAAGTCACTTGAAAATTTCAAATAATGAATCAAAGTGAAAAGATGGGACCTGGAGTTTTTGAGGCAGGATCTCTCACTGGGCAGGATCTCACTACCTAGGCTAGACTGGTCACCAGAAAACACCAGGCATACATCTTTCTCTGCTTCCCCAGGGCTGAATTATAAGCAGCCATGCTTGGCTTTTTAAAAGTGAGTTCTGGGGATTGAAGTCAGAGGCTCATTTATTCGGGGTAAACACTTTTTCAACTGAGCCAACTCCCTAGTCTGCGATCTTCCTATAACAATAAAAATTTCATATTTTATTTCACCACATTGGTAAGGCACTTAGTATTTCTAATCATCTGCAGAGAAAATGCTTAAGTTGATTGTGACGATTAAAAAAAGACTTTTGGGGTAAAAATAATCCAAGCTAGAGAATGGTTTCTGATGTTTGGTGTTCTCATTGTTATCTTTATAAAGAGGAATTCAAATTTAAAAATGGCTGACCCACCAAGTAAGGATGATCTCAAAGTTGTACTTACTGGTGTGACGATGCTGTAGTGGATGCAGAATCCGGGTTCGGAAGGAAAGTACTCATCGGACACGAATCTTATCCGGATTTGATTTCCTTTAGAAGTCTGCTTTCCTGGCACAGTCCCAGAACCACACCAGCATCCTAAAATACTTCCATCACTGGGCTCCTCAATTTCTACAAAATCATACCTGTGAGGAAGCAAAGGGGCCAGAGACATCACTGCTTAACTAGGCAATGGAAATTTTGTATGTGCAAAGAACATCTAAGAAGCAGACAAGTGAGTTGCTCCCACGTGTGCTTGAGTGGAGAGCTCATTGGATGCAAAAGTTACAGAGAACAAGGTGTGAAGACCCAGTTGGGAAAACATGAGACTTTTTTCCAAAGCCTTCAAATTTGCTATTAACAAACCCAAGGTTGGTCAGACGTTTGAAACTTAAATATTTTGCACAGAGAAAAATTATATGACATTCAATCTAAGGATTAAGAATTATTCTAGTTTCTATCTTAATTTCCATCATTACTGTTCATTTTTCCTAGCTGGGGAAGATGCGTTTTGCTTAGAACATTACCAACAGTTACTAATTAAGAAAAGCTTAGCACCAAGCGAATTCTGGGAATTCTGTTAATACTTATCAAGAAGAAGCAAACTACTGACTAGCTATTTTTATTTTTAGGGTAGTTGATAACACTTAGGCACCAGCACACATTTATGCTCTTATAAAATCACTTTGCTATTATTTTAGCTTTCTCTTTTGCTTCTTGCCATTACATCTAAGACTTGCTAAGAAAATTCTCTACTGATTGAGGAATACATCCCACGCTTTCCCTAGCATACAGAGCAGTTTTTAAATAATTGCACATATAAATAAATAATGACTTCCCTGGTTGAATTATAAGATAATAAAGAGAAAGTTACAAAACTTTTAATGAGATAAAAGTGTGACATGTTTGAAAAATGATTGATAGATTTTAAAGTACAATGTACTATAAATACACTAGATAGAATCAAAAGCAACATTTCATACAGTATCTGATTTAAAGGAAAAAGTTAATGAAAACACAACGTATTGGTCAACAATAGTTATGAATCTTCCCCTTAAGTAATGTATCCGCATTCTTTAGCTTTATTTTCTCCCATAATCTTAGGAACTAAGACATTTTTTTAAATGAAAAAGCATAACCCATTTAATTTCAGTTATTTTTTTCAAATGATTTTCTTACTTTGTTTTCCCTGACCAGCTGCCTTCGAAAGAACATGGATTCATAGGAGAAGCAGTTTGGCTAGTGTTTATTAACATAGGTCAAAATATCATGAAGGAAAAGAGGGAAACAAATGAGAAAAAAAAACATATATGTAGGTCGTGCTGTCTGATTTTGTATGTCAACTTGTTACAAGATAGATTCATCAGCGATAGGAGACTCAGTTTAGGAGATGCTTCACGAGATCCAGGTGTCAGGCATTTTCTCATTTAGTGATCAGTGTGGGAGGGCACAGCCTGTGGTGGGTGGTGCCATTCCTGGACTGCTGGTTCTGGGTTCTATAAGAAGATGGACTGAGCAAGCCTTGGGAAGCAAGCCAGTAAGCAGCTCACCTCCATGGCCTCTGCATCAGCTCCTGCTTCCAGGATCTGCCTTGTTTGAGTTCCTGTCCTGATTTCTTTCAGGGATGAGTAGCAATACTCTAATAAACCCTTTCCTCCCAAACTTGCTTTTTGGTCATGGTGTTTCATCACAGGAACAGAAACCCTAAGACATAGGTCATAGTGAAAGGAATGGAAAATTTAAAGCAAGCCGTTTCTATATACTCAGGTGACCATATTGGGGACACAGTAATCCTTACAATACACTTACAAGTATTAGTTTTCAAGGTGAACAATTGCCCGTGGCACTATTTAAAGGATTTACGAAGCCTGCTTTATGAGCCAATCAAACATCCCATTCTCAGGGCAACAGGGTAAAGTGGCTGCAACGACCGCTCCCTCTCTCCGCCTTTCTCCTGAGGCCCAGGGAGGATTTATGCCCTTTTATGTTTAACAAACAAGTCTAATGTCGTAGACAAAATTTTGGTTCTCCTGTGGGAATGTAGCATCTGTGAGGATGTTGGGAGCTCTTTGCTTCCTCCAAAGAATGTAAGGAGTATACCAGAGAAATAAATTCACCGGTAAACATCATTGTCGGACACCCAGCTTCTTTCAACAAAAATAAACCAAGCCTGCAGAACAGGCTGTCTCTAGTTCACACCGACTAAAACCCTGTCAATTAAACCTGCCCCATGAATTATCGAGCCGACAGTGGTGAGCAACGGTGCCAAGTGAGTGTGGATTACAGAAAGCCTGGTTCTGCAAGTGTCAGCTGGATCAGGAGCAGGTTGGGATAGGCAATAAAAATAATAAGACGGCAATTACTGCACAGAGCTTATCGGCTTACACTCTTGCTTCCCAAGCACTAACAGAATCTTCAGACTCCTATTCAAACCCCAAATATTCTTCTAGACTCTAATTAATACTGAAAATGCTTTGAAGTAATTATCAGACTTACTAGGTGATTACAATGTGTCAGGCACTTTTTTTAGGTGCTTCTGAACACTAACTCACTACATCCTCTTAGCAAACTGAGCTGGAAAGGTTCTGATTATGCACAGTTTTAGAGTCATTAAATATAGAGAAGTTAAGTAATTTGACTAAGCTTATAATGTAACTAATGGTAAAGTTACAACTTCAGTTTCAGAAGCTGAATCCCACACTCCAAGGTCTTAGAACACCTCTTTTCAGTCTGTGGGTCGCAACCATTTGGAGATCAAACAACCCTTTTCACAATAGGGGAACACATATCTCCATTACATTTCATTAAAAATAGCAAAATTATCATTATGAGGTAGCAATAAACATTACTTTATGGCTAGGGTCACCAAACTATGAGGACCTGTATTAAAGGGTTGGAGCATTAGAAAGACTGAGAATCTCTATCTTAAAAAATAAGACCTGTGGGGGTGATGGTGGTGCATGCTTTTAATCCCAGCTCTCAAGAAGCATAAGCAGCTTCTTGACCAGTCTGTGAGTTCATGACCAGCCTGGTCTATGGAGTGAGTTACAGGCCAGCCATGGTGATTACACAGATAAACCCTGTATTGATAAAATCAACAACAAAAAACTTAATGAAAAAAAAAACAGAAGAAGAAGGAGGAGAAGGAAGAGGTGGAGGAAGAGGAAAAAGAGGAGGAGGCAAAGGAGGAGGAGAAAGAGAGGAGGAGGAAGAGGAGGAAGAGGGAGAGGAGGAGGAGGAAGATGAGGAAGAGGAAGAGGAGGAGGAGGAAGATGAGGAAGAGGAGAAGAAGAAACTAAGATACTACTCACTGTATTTAAAATATAGCTCTATAATTAAATTTATTTTATTCAGACTCATAACAATGGAGAAATTGTAGGTTTCTACAGAAAATCTGAACATGCACCTTGCCAGTTTAGATATTTATTACAGCTAACTTTATAAAGTTTACTATCAGCAACTCTGAATTCTTTGCAGAGAATTTGGAACAATGTAGACTGTGGGAGGCAAACACATAATCACACTTTCCAGGACTAATAACAAATGACGGGGAGATTCTCACGGGAACAAGAGAGCTCACCCTACGAGAAGTGGTTCAAATTGCCATAGTGTGATTTTAAATTAATCTTATTACTAAATAAAATAAAAACAATGTAACTGTATAAGTCACCAATTCAATCTATAAAACTAAAAATAATTAAGAATAAGAGAAAAAGTCAAAAAGCAATATACTGGTAACAAAATCTGTTAAGAGGTATAATCAAATAGAAAATTAATATTCATAATTAAATCTAAAACTGGCAGAAAAAAAGAGAATAATAAAAAATGACAATAAACACAGCCACCAACTAGGTAGAAGATATAATTACACTTAGGAATGTACTTAAAATTTAGAGTTTAAGCGTCTTACTAAGAGAACCTTCCCTACTCCCAGCTGATAGGTTTTGAGCGGGTTAGTGGAGTCTGAAGAGCCCTGGTGCGGGGCAGCAGGATTGAGGTAAGCTGTGGAGGTAACCGTTCTACATCACTTATATTGGGGAAGATCTAACAAGAGCTCCTCTGGGTTAGGGAAGACAGGAATCCAATTTACTTTAAATTTTGAGCTTTTAAAAAGGATGGAGAACGAATATGATAATTCAGTAAATGGACTGCAGATAGGGCTGATATACAAGATCAATACGTTTTGTTCATGACTTGGAAACTTCATGGGGAAAAATGCACTGGAGATGGCCAAACACAAAGAAATGCATTAGCCAGGAATGAATGGACATCAACTGTCTGAGAAAATGTATTACTGAATAACAAAAAAAGTCAGGTACCTATTTTTTAAATCAAAATCTTGCTAAGATTTGTAAAGTGTTGGTGTAAAATAATAATTACCCTAACACAGCAAACATGGTGAGGGATATACAAGCAACCAGTGAAGAATGATTCCACCCTAAAAGCCACTGTCTACAACTAACTCTCTACAAGTACCTTTGGGACACCCCAGAGGCTCTTTTACAAAACAAAGATATTAAGCCAGGTGGTGGTAGCACACACCTTTAATCCCAGTACTTGGGAGGCAGAGGCAGATGGATCTCTCTGAGTTCAAGGCCAGCCTGGTCTACAAGAGCTAGTTCCAGGACAGACTCTAAAACTACCGAGAAACCCTGTCTTGAAAAACCAAAAGTCAAACAAAACAAAACAAAACAAAGATATTAGTCATTAACTCAGAAAAGGTTTTAAGAGGATTAAATGAGAGAAAGTACCTGTACTCGGTATTAAACAATAAACTGTTTAATGAATGCTTTCTTTTGCTTTCCTGGGGGGTAGGCATGGAGGAGTGCAGCTTGCATGTGCAGGTGTAAACCTACTGGAGCTTGCCCTCGAAAATGGACTGTCTGGTGACAAGCTTCAGGGATCCTGCTGATTGTGCCTCCCACTGGGGATACCTGGCTTCTTACGTGAAATTTGGGATATGTGAACTAGAATCGTTATGCTTGTGCTGAAACTATTTTACACACTGACCATCTCCCTAACCCAGTGAATCCTAGATCTGTAAGACAATAATTGCTTTAATCTGACGTAGAACCTCTGATGAAAGACTTAAAAAGTATGGAAGAACAGGCCCCAAAGCTCCATATGCAATTATAAGCTGGGAGGACATTATTGATTATAAATAAAATATTGCATTGATACCAAAGGACCTGGATATAATTTTGAGTACAATATGAAAATCTATACAGCACTAATAGGTAGGAAAACTAGCTCAGTTAATTTAGGAGGTAATACGGAAAATTCTCAAAAAGCACTGCAGGCAACAGCATAAACATAGTGTACATACACACAGGCAGGCACTCACACATGAACACCGAAAATTTTACATGATGAAATTAACTTGACTATGGAAAGATAGGTCATCTTCACCAGCCGAAGGGAGACTGAAGTCGGCCAAGGAGAATTGGGGTGCACCCAGTCAACATACATTCTGGAACCACAAGTCTTAACATTAGACAATGGCTGATACTCTTCAGTGAACGGTTTGAATCCCAGAAAGTAGACGAATAAAATATCGTAATCCTACCTCACATGAAGTGCACAGGTTTTCTGTTTGTTTGTCTTTATGATGTGTATTTTCTGGGATTGCCACTTGGCTTGTTTACTAGGACAAGTGGCTGATGGACTAAGTGGGATTCTGTCTCTCACTGAAACAAATGATTGGATAGTGTTTCCATCACCAAAGAAAGGAAACAAAACAGAAAGCTTTGTCTCAAAGGGGCTAGCCAGGTTGTCAGCTGATGCGATCAGAGCTCTAAGTCCTGCTAAGGTGATTACTTCTTCTTCCAGGAAGTGAAAATGGAAATGAGAAACACCAGGCTCAGAGCCTGCTTGCTTAATTCACCTCCTAGGCAGGACCCGAGGCAGGGATAATTTGCTAAGTTTTACTTTATTCTCTTCTTGCTCCATTTCAAACATTCCTTCCTCTTTACTCTCTGTTTCTTCCTGTTTTAGTTACCCTTTCCAGGTGCTGTTAACCAAAGATTCTGCCACAGCCTTTCACGGGTCCCCACATTGCCAGAAAACCTCCCAGTTCAAAACCATCTCCCACAGGTCACTGCAGTTTCCTTTTTTGCTCCAGCTGAATTCACTCAGATCTTTCTCCTCTGTAGAAGAGACAAGATAGTTCTTAAATAAATTTGTGATTATCTCATGACTTCTATCCATATGTTTGTACATTTTTATCTTCCTATGTATTCCATGGACCTAAATTTCCCTCTCTACATACCAAGAATCAATGAGGCATTTCACTTCTGAATCTTGTTCTTCTGATATATATGATGTTAGCAAGTCATAACAATTAGTCTCAAAGCCTTTTGCAGTAGGACAGCCTTCCATTAGTAACACTTCAGTGACTTGTATAGAAGAAAATTGTTATTTCAGATACAAATATGAAAAACTGCGCTAATTATCATACACACAGGTAAGGCTGGGAGACAATAAAATGGGTATTCTTAACAATTTATGTACTCTAATTTCAATGGTTAAATTGTTTGTATTTTTATTTAAACGAGAACTTAAAATATGAAAACTATACTTTGGTCTTAAAAAGAGAAGAGATCAAAGAGAATTGTGAAGACAGTCTTGGTCATTATCTTCCTGACTCCTGTTCCTTCGGTTGTTTACCACAACAGTGTGAGCATAAAAGGCCCAATTAGGCCGGTCTGAGAACTGCAGGTCTTCCTTTGACCGGAGAATAAGGCACATACTTCTGCTCGCTCTTGTCCTGCCAACTTCAGTCAGAAAACCTACGAAACTTTGCAGACAGCCCTCCAGTCTCCTTGAGGGCTTCTGGGCAACTGAGTCATTGTGGGCTGTTTCAGGCTTTAGTCACTATGAACCTCAACCTGGGCGAGACAGCATATTTCACCAGATGGTGACATATGACCGCATCTTTTGGGACAGTGATCCCAGCAATAATGGCCCTGTCATAGGTCAAATACTTACCCTATGTCACCGGGTTATTACTCAGGGGTTCCAATCTACGCAGCTGTACATCTCAGTGGGTAGACTGAGAACACGCCTAGTCGTAACTTCCAAAGATTACGAATCAATATTTTGAAAATTAAGCATGGAGTCCTCCGATGCAGGATTATCTTCCCACATCACTTGACATACTTCCTCATTGCTCAGCCACATCAGAGCTTCTCAGGCAAAGCCTTCTGGGAGTCCCAGAAGAAGAGGCAGTGACTTCATTGCAACATAGTGCATACCACACCCACCTCAATTTTAATTTTTATTTTCTGTAGCTATTCAGTGCTTTCTGGAGGCCAAAGGGCCATCCGATTATTTATGTTCCCCTCACATGTAGCATGATACTTGGTTGATGCGCAGCAGGGTCTCTTAAATATTTTACTCTTTCTTTCACTCCAATTCTGAATAGTTACATTAAATGCAATCTGATTTTCTCAAATGTACCTACATTGTTCAGCATAATGAATTGGATATAACACTTTGAAATTTGTTCTGATGTTAGTACCACTCACTTGCGTGTCATAGCCATGGTGAGCACTGAGCTCTGCAGACACATTTTCCACTCTGGTTTCACACAAGCTATGGTATTTGCTATACTATAAACCCATGGTCTAGCTTTCTGTATATTTATCAACTGGGAAGGAAGCATTAATTACATAGTCACAAGTGATTGAAATCTTGTTTTTTGATTAATCTTTTTCTCAGACCAAACATTTTTCTTGCTCTTTCTTTCTTTTTCTTTCTCTTTCTTTCTTTCTTTTCTTTCTTTCTTTTTTCTTTCTTGAAGAAGAAGCATTTGACTAATCTCCAACACTCTTCAAACAGTCATACAAAAGACAATTATTTCAAATGTTTTTATTTAAAACATTTTGCTATCTCCTCTCTATATATTAGAACCCTACAATCTGAGGTTCTCATCAGCTTACTACAGATCATCCCAATGGACCTTCACAGGAACTCTGAAGTCTACTCCTCCTGCATACCTGCATACCTCCTCAATATCACCAAGTTCTCATCTTTCTTAACAACAGGCCTTAACTGGCCTTGCTACCTTCTTAAAATACAGATGGAGCTGTCAATCACAGCTATTTTATTTCAAATCTGGATCCCTAGGATAACCCTTTCATCAATATGTCTTGCATTTCTTTCTGTCTTCTACACTGATATTTTCCGAGAACCTCTTATGGAGCAACTGAGTAACAGTTTGGTGGGTGGTACCAAGGAGATGTTGAGTCATCCCTGCTAAGAGCCGTATCCTAGGGCAGGAATTCACGAAGGTTAAAGTTGATGTCTGATGTTTCTTTGCAGCTAGCTTACTGATTATCTGCAATCTCTTCAGACTGTCTTTCTATTTCCACTTCTATACTGTCAGTCAGCTCTCTGTCACTATTACAAAATCTCTGAGACAATCAGGTTGTAAGAAAGAAGGGCTACTTTGGCCCCCAGCTTTGGAGGTTTCTATCGATGAATGATTGTGCCCCATATATCCAGACTCTGCTGAGGCAAAACAGCATGGAAGGAGAGCACAGCCCAGCAAATACTCCCCCATCGTGTACCAAAGGGGAGAAACACAGATTGCTGGAGACACACAATCCCCTTAAAAGGGCATACTAATATGTTTTTATGACCTCCTACTAAACCCAACATATTGCCCTGGTTTCTCTAGTCTGGCACCCAGAAACTTGAAAGCATCAGAAAGATATACGATGTGAAAGTAGTTTCATATACGATGTGAAAGTAGTTTCAGCGTCCACATGTTATGTGTTATCTTTTCCCGTTCTCCCTCCCTCCTCCTCTCCTTCTCTCTGTCTTCCTTTTCTGTCTTCATATGTCATACGGAAGCTTAGCACATACTTTTGGATGCTTGTTTTCATCTTGAGAGAAATTCCATCTCACATTATGGTTCTTTAGACAGAAAAACAAGTGTCTGAATTTCGCTAATCTTAACAGAGAATGACCACAATCAGCAACCTGTTTTCAAATTACTATAGACACTTTTTGGAAGTTCTTAATCTAGATAAATAGCAGGGAAACTGAAATTAGAGAAATATTTTCTCCTCAACTATCGCTCTAATAACATAGAGTGAAAGCCTCATTTCCACTGAGATTATCCCCAATGCCTCAGCGAAAACAAGGTCTACCACAATCCCACGAAATAATTTTAGAAGCAATAAATTATGGTTCATTCCATGTACACAAATATTTTGATATCATGAACTAGCTTGCTTGTTCAAACCACTAGACTGGGATGAGTGCTCCAGAGAGCACACAAAGAGAATACTTTTTTTTTCAGTCAATGTAAGGATTTCTGGTGAGAACTGGGTGGGGGCTAAATCAGCTGCTTCCTGGGATATTGATTGGGTCTCTACTTAGACTGGGAGGAAAGCATACTTGAAGACTGAGAATTTAGTTATTCTAAACGCTATGAGGAATAACTTCCCAGGATAAATATTTCCAAAATCTGCAGAGGGTGACAGGTGACATGCTGGCATCACCTAAACATGAGCAAGATGCTGAAACAGAAGATTTCTCCGTTTCATGGGCTCAAGCCCTATAGTGAAAAGTCAGGTAAGATACACACTAACTGTTGGCGGAGGAGAGGTGTGTAGTGAGGGGAGAGTGGGACAGGGCTGTCAGAGCAGGTTCTCTGCCAGGAAATTCTTTTCACTGAACTGTCCCCAATGTTGAGTGTGCTGCAAACTGAAACATTTTTCATTTAGTAGCTAATGTTAGATATGAATTTTAATGCAAAAGATCATTCATGTATCACAAAGAAACTTGCATAATATATATTCAACTCTAGACCTTTCAGAACATTTTTATTAAAAAAAACTTTAATATTTTCAAAGCAGATTCATAAAAGATTGTTTGCATGGGAACAAAACTCTCTCCATCTTATTATATACGTATACCCTTCAAAAAGACAAAATAATAGAACTCTACTTGGTGCTAAAAGGACTGTATCTTCTCTGCAAATATAATTCACTAATTTTGTGTATTCCAAGAATGCATTGCGAGGGCTGGATGTGTCAAGAGGTAGAGTGCTTGCTTAGCATATTGTCTTGGTGTATTGCTGTGAAGAGACAACATGACCACAGCAACACTTACAATGGAAAGACCTTAACTGGGGCTGGCTTACAATTTCAGAGGTTTAGTCCATCAACACCACAGCAGGGAGCTCAGGGCACACAGATACAGTGCTGGAGAAGTAGCTGAGAGTTCTACATCTGGATCCCCAGGTAGCAGGAAGAGAGAGACTTCGGGCCTGGCTTGGGCTTTTGAAAACCTCAAAGCCTACCCCCACAGTGACACACTTCCTCCAATAAGGTCACGCCTTCTAATCCTTCTCAAGCAGTCCCAACTCCTTGATGACTAAGCACTCAAATCTAGGAGCCTGTGGGTTCTAGTCCCAATCCAAGTACCACAAAACAGCAGCAAAACATCCTGCTAGTAGAAAATGACCTAAGTGAATAGGAGATATGACAGGCATCCTAAATAGACATCAGTGCCAATAAATTTAATTCTTATGCCAATTCATCCTAACCAAAATCGGGCCATACGGTGAGTGGAACTAAATTCATTTTCCAAATTAGGTGTTCCTCTGTGTGGGTGTTGAAACTACATTGTGGATTTGGCCTTGATTCTGACAAAACAATCACCTTCTTTTCCATATTCAAGTGTTTTATTAGATTGTAGTAACCGCGGTCCTGCAAGGAATATAAGCCTCTTTATGCTAAAGACCTGAGTGTGCTCCTGACGAAAAATAATAATTAGGTCTAGAGATGATGTGTGCCACACATGCATACATGTGCATGCCCATGCAAACACACACACACACACACACACATACACTCACACACATACATCCTGACATACACAGACAGACACACATCCCCATAGAGACACATACACACACAAGCACACATATGCACTCAAATACAAATCTGCTTCCCTCCTCTCTCTCTCTCTCTCTCTCTCTCTCTCTCTCTCTCTCTCTCTCTCTCTCTCTCTCTCTCTCTCTCTCTCTCACACACACACACACACACACACACACTTGTAGTACTGAGAAGCGAGCAGAGATGCTCTAACACTCTACCATGGAACAACAATCCTAACCTGAGACGGTTCATACTTATTGCTGTATTTAACAACAACAACAAAGTGGCAGAAGAGGGAAAGAAGTCATGAGACAGAGCTCAAATGGAGGGGATTTTATTAGCGTAGAGGGAACATAAAAAGTGAGCGGAGTGGGGGGAGACCGACCTTTGGGGACAGCAGAGGAGAGAAGAAAGAGGCAGAGGGGAAGGGGAGAGCCAGTGAGACAGGCAGAGAACCAGAGAGAGGGAGAGAGATAGGAGGAGGGAAGGGCCCCTTTAAAAGGGATGCTAATGAATGTGCACAGCATGTGCCTGGTGGCCAGGGCTGAGGACACAACCTGCCAGAACCCCAAGGTCACACTTGCTACAGTCGAAAATTAAAGGAGGTTTTCTATTTTGGGCAAATCTCAGTGTTACCCACAGAGAAGCACACCTTATATTGACTTTATGTTGATGTTCTAAAGCTGACTTTACAGGGAGCTCTCTTTTTTGGAGGAAAATCTGGCCACCTCCTACACTGCCCACATCTGAGTAAATGTCTGTGAAAAAGGCAAGGCCTGGCTTATCCAAGCATGTACCATGACCAACACTCATTTTCAATAAATCTTAAGCAAGCCATAACCGCCATATACCCTTACTTCAGCCCGCTGCACAGAGTCCCCTTTGAAGCCAAGTAATGAAATGCAGCATTTCAATGAGGCATTTCCTAAGGCATTGCTCTCACCTAGTTTTGATCTGATACTGAATGCTGCCTTTAGTTCCATGTCTATAGAAGAGTGGAAGACTTTTCTTCATTTTCAACACTTATTTTTCAATACACACAGGAGCTGACCTTTTGGGGGGCATTTTTCTGCCGCGATACACATCTACAGTGTGGAATGTGAAATTCAGGACCAGTGGTACTTCTAGCTCCTCAAATATGAGCGCCTGTGTGCCGGGTGTGCAGCAACACTCCTGGGAGTTGTTGCCCAGCTGTTGCTGAATGCTCTGGAGTCTTCCCACACGATACAGATTTTTTTCTCATTTTAAAATTTTTAAAAATTAACAATATCAGGTTTATATAGAATATACTATGATCTTATTACCCCAAATACCCTTTACCATGCCCCTATTCCTAGCAATCCTTATCTCTTTGTAACTAATCCCTATATATTCTTATGTCCCTCATTCATGGTCTCTGTCTCTGTGTGTGTGTGTGTGTGTGTGTGTGTGTGTGTGTGTGTGTGTGTGCCTGCCTGTCTCCCTCCTTCTTTCTTTCATTCTCTCCTTTTCTCCCTCCTCCTTCCTTTCTTCCCTCCTAGACACTGGACCCAAGTCTATGGCTGCCAGACGCAGTGGTCTTCTCTACTGCCAACCCTGGCTTCCCAGTCTTATGGAAACCTATCTTTTCTGGCTGACATCCAGGGCCCTTCCACAGAACATTCATTTCAAAATACAGTTGCAAATTTGCAGTGCAAATTTCTGTTTAGGGGAAGAGAAATGGACACAACTGTTCAGCCATCTTGAAATCTTTCCAGGTTATCTGCTGTTCTGGTACTAATTGTCAGTAACACTTGTAGTTGCTCTGACTCACTGTTATGTTAGACTGTGGTAACTGGAAAACAAGCCTCTGTGTGTTAATGACCTAAGAGTGCTCCCAACAAAAACTAATCATTAGGTCTAGAGCTGATATGTTCTTATCCACACATGCACACATGCATGCATGCACAAACACAGACTCACGGGCACACATCCTCATACACAGACCACATGCACCCAAATACAACTCCCACATGCATTCTGTGTGTGTGTGTGTGTGTGTGTGTGTGTGTGTGTGTGTGTGTGCATGTGCTCAGGACTAAGCATAGATGCTCAAGTATTCCACCATAGAACAACAACACTAACCCACAAAGTTGCACACTTACTGTAACTAAAAATTGAAGGTGGATTCGATTTTGGGCAAATTTCAGTATCTGCCTACAGAGAAGGGCACTTCTATATTGACTATTATGCTCATACCTTAAAAATCTGAGCTCACAGAGAGCTCTGTCTGCACACAGAGAGCAGTGGTGTCACACAACTTTAATCCCAGGATTTGGGAGACAGAGGCAGATAGATCTCTATGGGTTCAAGGCCAACCTGGACTAAACAATATCGATGTGAAAAACGAATCCAGGTGGTGGTGGTGGCTCACACCTTTAATCCCAGCACTAGGGAGTCACACAGCTTTAATCCCAGCACTAGAGGGAATATAAAATGGTAGGAGAGAGGCTTAGTCTGCTTAGTCAGTTTAGTTGGCTTAGCCTGTGATCACCCAGCCTTGGTGGAGGTAAAACTTCTTTACTGGCTTGGCTGCTTTGCTCTTCTGGTTTTCGGGTTGAACCCCAATTTCGTTCTCTGGCTTTTTATTATTCGTGCTACAGTGAAATGAATGTTTTGATATTAGAGATATGATTACATTACACACAAACAGAAGGAGAAGCTGAGCTGGAAAGGCTGGCACAGTGTACCATGTCAAGTTTACTCAAACTGAAGGCCTTCCTTAGCCAGCAATGACCCTTGCTTCCTTTGATAGTACTTTCTGGCTAGACAATCCCGATGGAGGATTAGTTATCAGTCAAATAATGAATTTCCATTTCTACGGTTTAGCGTGTCTATATACCAGCCAACATATCACTTAAATAATCTAAGCAGGTGACTTCATCCTGAACCCCAGCAAGACAATATAAAGTAAGGGCATGTCACCCAGAAAGCTTCCAACATCCCCAGAGCCTCACAGTCTACAAACCATAAGGCTCCGCCTGGGAAAGTGAAGGGAAGTGGCCCCTGGGCAACACGATCGCCTGGAAGATGGGCAAGAGAGCAGAAGGAAATGCTGGAAGATAAGAATAACCAGGGGAAAAGGGGAGGTCTGAGTGAAAGACAAATACTAGCGGAGACAGACAGAAGTGAGGGGCATGACAGACATATTTTCTCCCCTTGGAATGTTGATTTTGAACATTTCAAAACATAAAACCAAAACATTTCATTAGCCAACAGCACAGTCCTTTGATGTGAGCTTTATTCAGATCCCCACCCATCATTTTAAGTCCTCTAAGGAATGTTTTTTGTTTTGTTTTGCTGATTTTTTTTTTGAAACTAGAAAAGTACATTCTACAGAGGTCAAAGGCTAACAAAGCTATAAATTATGCCACGAAGTTAACTATACTCCAAAGAGTTGCCCGGAAGCGCAATTGAACTCTAAAAGGACCTTTATTCTGTGGCCAAAAGTACAGGTGGGAAAACAGTAACTGGGAATTTGAAGGCTGCATGGCAGTCCTGACCGCCCTTAGCACTAAGAAGACACGCTGTTATTTTTGGAGCACCTCTTCCGCTCTGAGTGCAGAGAGACAGGTTTGCTTTCAGGGACCCAAATCACAGTGCATCCCTTTGACGTGGGGAATGGGAATGGACCAGGAGCTTGTCGGTTATAGTAGTTCCGGCCAGTCATAGTCCAGTTCCTGCTGCCGCAAGTCCCTACTACTCAGTTCACCCCCTTCCACACTAAAATCTCTCCCAGAACAACTACAACAAGAGGTGCTTTCCCCTCGGCTTTGCTGGTGTCTGAAAAGATCAGGGTTCTAGAGAAGAAAGTCACCTAGAGAGAGGTAGACAGGAGCAGAAGAGGGTAGCAGGCACCCATCCCGTTAGTTCAACAGTTGGATGAAGCCACCACAGAAACCTCTAGTGACATGATCCAAACTGGCTGTCTTCACTAGAGAGCTTCTGTGGCTGCTTGAAAAATAAGACCCAGTAACACTCTTGAATAGATCTCATTATCTCTCCGGTCAGGCCACTGACTATCTAGGGAAATACATTTTAGTACTGAGCAGCTCCAGCAGAGTGTAAGATTATTCCTAGATACCAGGCAGTAAGGGCCCTCTCTAGGCCTGTCTTGGTTTTTTTTTTTTTTTTTTTTTGCTGGTTCCAGCCTATAGAAGGCAGAGAGAAGCAGTACCTCTCCCGGAGGCTGTAGAATGGCCCAGTCTCCATGGATCTTCTCTAGTGAAAATTCTAGCACTGTTGAAAGTAGGCAAGTATCTATTTTGTCTTGAAGCAAGAGGCAACTTAGATTTTTAAATAGAAAACACTGGGGTTCTGAGGATTCTTATCACACCCAGGTGCATGGGTACCCCAGTTCCCAGTGCACCAAAGAGAAAGTATTAGGAAGGGGAAGTATGTCCTCTGGTTTGGGAGCAATTGAAAAAGAAACTGGAGAAGAACAAGACTGAAGAATTGCAATCAAGTAAGTTTGAAGCTAGGGAAATCAAACCTGAAAATCCTCCAAGAACGCTGAGCACCTACCTGAAGCCCCTCTCCAAATGCATGCATCCCCAGAATTGTCTTCCTACAGACCAGAGCATGACCCTTTAGCAAGAACAGCCTTGTCTTCAGACAGCGTGGAGAGAGATGTTCATATTCAGCTCAGGATTCAAGGTTCTTCACAGCTAAATTCCCGTGAGCACTACAGATTCTCTACTCTCCACTCCAACAAAACCCCTTGTTCATACAGAGCCTGCATTTCCCAGCAAGCTGAAGCCTTCACTTCTCTGTCATGCAGCCATCAGTTTATTTTAAGAAACTTTGATGGGGTAGGCCTCCCTCATATATACAGTATTGGGGCTTGTTCTCATAGAACCCGGGCCTCTTTCATTTTACTTTTTCCTCACACCTTGGCACCATCCAGATGCTGCGTTGCCTTTCCCCTTTGTCCACGCAGCTGCAGAGATTTGCTTTGGGAACGTACGTGATCGGCACGCATGTACCTTCTCTACATTCTTTGCCGATCTATAACTGATATGTTGAGATGGTGTTCGGGCCTTGGGTGGTGATGAGATTATGGATGTCATTGTTATCACCACAAAAATTAAAATAAAACCCTCATTTCTTGTGCCATATGGAGAGAGAGAGCAAGAAGACACTATCTGTGGCCAGGTTGTCATCACCCCAGAGATCTCTTGACATCTCAATCTTGGACTTGCATTCAGAACTGAAGAATAAAATTCTGTAGTTTCTAAGCCATCTGTCTATGGTATCGTATTACAGATATGTAATATCTATTGTCTCTAACTATGCAGAGACAATAGCCAGCCACTGCATGCCTCAGCCCAGGGTGCCTCCTAAAGCAAGATGAGGAGAGGCTGGTGATGCTTCCAGTCACTCTGGCTGCTCCTGTGAAGACAAGCTAGACACAGAGTTTCCATGACATCTAGGACCCAGAAAGATAGCCATCTCTGTCTTCTAGCAGGTTCCCACAACTCCCTCCAGAAGTTCTGCTTTGTTTGCCTAATGTATTTGTTCTGTGCCTCCACATAGAAACTGAAGCAATGAGCTACTAACAACACCCTGATACTCAATCTTGGGCTCAGGTAGGGAGGGAAACTGAACCAAGATACATGGCGTGGCTTTGGGTCTCTCCAGTATCAAATATGGAATTGTTTAAACTAAATATAAACTATTAGTAGTATGGCCTTCTTTCCCTCAGTCCTTTTAAGGAGACCCCAAATGTCCCAAAACATTTTGCTTGGGAAGTCCTTATAATGCACGTAAGTGACTCCATGGCCAGTATCAACCACATAAACAACACTGTCTTTATTCAAGCTGTACAGCCACCAACCAAGGGAAGTTTTTATTATTTGCATAAAGTGACATCTTCTTAAAATTTTTACATTACACAACTCCCAAAGGTTTATTAAGCTGGTACAAGATATCTATGGTATTCTCACGTACAGAAATCAGGGTGATACAGAGAAAATGGATGTTTGAGATTTGAAGTCTGCGTGGCAAGTTTAGTCTACCCATCCTATATACAAGTGATATTTATTTAGTTGTTAGCTCAAATACCCAATTATGGTATGATTTATAAAATGGATGGCAAAACAGTATAAACTCAACCCATTAAAGTAACAAGTGTTCTGCCTATGCACTGGGTGGGTAGCATTTTGTTTTGTCTGCTTACTAGTCATCGCCCTGACTATGGACTATGTGAGGGGACAGTCATCTCCTGCACATGAGTGTCATCATATTGCCCAACACAGTGCTTGGTAAATATTTGTTGAATGTGGGAATAAATAAATGAGTAAATAATAAGGCCACATTAATTGTACTATAAACAGAAGGAAGATAAGCAAATGTCTAAAGGGAACATTTTACTTTTAGAGAAAGGCAATAAATTTTTGATAATCTTAAATACTAAAAAAATCTAGATTTAATTTAGCATACTTATCATTTTCATAATCCACTAAGTTCTCTTCAATACCAGTCCCCATGATCTGGTTCCAGTTTTCCTTCCTGAAAATGCCAAGGCTTAAATATGAGACACAGATTTGGACAGCCCAACAGACTAAGGAAAATGAGACCAGAGGCGTGAGTGGGCATTTCAAAGAACAGGAAGCAAAGGTGGCAAATAGTAAATATGGAAATGTCTCAATTTCCTCAGAATTAAAATTCATCAGAAAAATGAAATTCAAGTTAATGAACGGGTGCAATTTCATACTCGTTGTATTATCAAAATTGACAGAAAAAGAAAGAAAAATTCAGTAAGAATACTATAACACGGAGATCTTTGTATATCAGGAGGTATTTAAAATGCTCACCTTTGACGGTAATTTAATTCTACTTAGTCAAGGTGGGAATATCGTATGTTAGGTCTGCATTCTCACCATTCTTAGATACCACTGCAAAGGCTCCTTTACTCATGCAGAAAAGTGCCAGATAGGCCAACTACTCACTGCAGTAGAGGGAGCAGGGATAGGTTGGCTAGGATATGGGGTGTCATTCAGGGGGACAGCCCTCACAGGAACGAGACAATGCAATCAGAGAGGAACATCAAAACCACTAGAAAGGTGACGCCTTAAAGCTGAGCTCCATGCTAGATAAAATCATATCGCACACCACTTGTGACAGGTAAGATGATAGTTATCTTCTGATCGTTAACTGAAAGCATGCATTACTAAGGCAACATATACACATGTCATACCCTCATACATATGCCCATCAGTCATATGCACTGCAGTCCCTTCTACTGAGGTAAAGTTGGGTTTTTCAACTCACTGGTGTAAACCCCAGACTCTCCATGGGCTTCACAAGATTTGGAATTCTTATTCACAGCAAAAATATCTAAATAGGAACCAAGAAACATCAGTTCTCACTGTGTTTGGGTACAGAAAACGCATCGGTTCCTAAGCAGCTGCTCATGCATCTTACCTGTGTGATGCCCTATGGGATGAGGGATTGAGTGCGAACACTGGTCTGACTTGGAGTAGTGCTTCTGTGTGGGTGAAATATCCTTGCTGACTGGATCTTCAATGCTGCTGAGAACTATGGTGCATTCCTGCCTTGCATTTTTATCCCGAATGTCAAATTCTGCTCTCCAAACTGTGTTCCTTCCTCCTGATGAGACTTAGCCTTCTGAGTTCTCCCATGTGCAGTTAGATATCAGTGTGTCATTTAAATAATGTGCACCCTTAGATACAGCTTTTGATTGTGCACATGCACGTGTGTGTGTGTGCGTGTGTGGTACATGCATGTGTAAGTGACTTGTTGGTGTACATGTCTGTGGAGGCCCAAAGCTAATACAAAGTCCCTTCTTTGTCAGTTGCTTCTCTTCCTGAATATTTTGAGACAGGATATCTTTGGTTGGACATGGAACTCACAGATTCAGACATGAAGGCTGGCCAGAGACTTGCAGAGTTCTCTCTGTCTACCCCCGCTTGAGATTGTACACCAGCTACATGGGTGTTAGAGATCTGAAATCAGGCCCTCATGCTGGCGTGGCAAGTTTACCCACTGATTCACCTTCCCGACTCTCTTTAAATACCTTCTTTATCTCATTGACTTGACTTTCGGGAAGTTCAAATATAAGGTTACAGCTAATGGCAATGCAGAGCGTCTGGTATAACTACAATCCTTTACATGGCTCTTAGTCTCTGTTTTCTATTGTAAACAGCTGTGCTTAGATATGGTTTACAAATTATGTAGCGCTAGATAGAGAGATAGAAAGACAGAAAGTAATCACTGAGTATGTCCATGGGTGGGTGTGCAGATTCTTTTAAAGGAAGACCTAAGTCGAAATAAAATTTGAACGTGTTTGTCTACTGAGGTCAGTCAGAAACAAAGCCAAGATTCCCTTTAAAAACGTATAACTGAAGCAATGGAGAACGCAGGGCTCAAGCCTGCTGTGACTCCCCATGCGCCACTCACTTGCATATATCCTCTTCTGGGTCTTCCAGCCCAAAGCGCTCATCGAACGTCAGCTGGATCCGCATGTTCTCATCAGCCGCAACTAACCTCCACACCAGCACCGTATTTCTCGGGTACGTGTGAGGAAACTTGGGGCTGTGGATGCTCCCATTCGCAGACACCGTGACCACTCTCTCATGCTGTGGGTCTTGCACTCCTAAAGCAAGGACACAGGTACAGGCGTATTACAACGGATGGATGATTCCGAAATCCCAGGCTTCAAAGCACTGGGTCACCTTTATTGGCTCATTTCATTTCAGGCACTGAAGTCAAGCATGCCTTCTGCAATACACGTCAAGGGTCACTTTCTACAGCCTGGATCATTGTTTTCAGGGATGTATTCCACAATGGTAGAAAAATAGAAACTCAGTCCCTTTTAATCTAATTACTGGAATGTAAATTACTAACTTTTGGACTCTAAATAAGTTTGCTGCAATTCTATACTTTTCCATCAATATTTTTTTCTGAAACAGGATTCCACATAGACCATACTATCCCCACACTCACTATGGAGCTAGGTTTGAATTCCTGATTAGGCTGTGTCTATTTTCAAAGTGTTGCGATCCTAGTCTTGAGTCATCAAGGCAACACTATAATTGCATTCTAAAAAATACGGATAATTGTTAGTTTTCTAAATAATGACTGCGTGGACTGTCTAGAGTGAATGCATTGTATTGTTTGCTTTAATTATATTTATGAGAAAATATAAAATACTTGAAAGGAAAGAAACGTGAGACTTTAGAAGTGAAATAGAACACTGTAGGCATCCCACGTCTGATGGAACTGTCACCAGCTGACCACACCACAAGCGTGCAGACCTCTCTGTCTGTCCTAACTGTGAGTTCTGAGAAGCTGAGCCAACAAAACACAAACGATGCTTACATGAGCTTATCATTCAGGTCTCTACCAAGCTGTCTCCAGCAGAAGCTTTGAATTTTAGGAGTTGGAATTGCTAACTGACTCCAAGTTTTACACGACTTTCCAAAGGAGTGTTTCACAACATGTGGGTTGAGACCCCTTTGGGAGTCACACATCAGAGATCCTGAATTTCCGACATTTACTTTATGATTCATGAGAGTAGCAAAATTGCGGTTATGAAGTAGAACAGTAAATAATTTTATGGCTGAGGGTCTCCACAACAGGAGGAACTGTATTAAAGGTCGCAGCATTTGGAAGGTTGAGAGCCACTACTCTAGAGTAAAATGAGAGCAAAGTGACGGCCTCAGTTTTTGTCACAAGGGAACTTTGTGACCAAATAAAGATGACAAAATATAGCAAACCTTTCAGTGCTTCTCAATGCCTTCGTTGGTTACCATGGATTTGATCTTAGCCATTCTGACAGGCAAGATGGACTCTCAGAGTTGTTTTGATTTGCATTTCTCTGATAGCTAAGGAAAACAAATATTTATTTGAGTGTTTCTCTTCCATTTGAGATTCTTCTATAGGGGATTCTCTGTTTAAGTTAGTACCCCATTTTTTAATTGGATTATTTATTTTTTGATATCTAGCTTATTGAGTTCTATATATTTTGGAGATCAGTTCTCTGAGGGATGTGGGGTTGGTGAAGATATCTTCTCATTATGGAGACTGCTACTTTGTCCTATTGACAGTGTCCTTTGCCTTACAGGAGCTTTTCAGTTTCATGAGATCCCATTTATTGGCTGTCAGTCTTAGTTTCTGTGCTATTGGTATTCTGTTTAGAAAGTTCTCTCCTGTGTCAATGTGCTCAAAGCTCTTTCCTTACTTCTCTTCTATCAGGTTCAGTTTAACTGGATTTATGATGAGGTTTTTGATCCATTTGGACTTGAGTTTTGTCCAGGGTGAATGATAAGGATTTGATGTGGGATTCCCTCTGTATGCTATGACTACGTTTTCCTACCATTGGTAAATAAATAAAAAGCTGCTTTGGCCTAAATCAGGGCAGAATATAGCCAGGCTGGAAGAGATATAGAGAAAGCGTAGAGGGAATCAGGGAGATGCTATGTAGCTGCCGAAGGAGACAGATGCTGGATCCTTACTAGTAAGACACAGCCTTGTGCCAACACATAGATTAATAGAAGTGGGTTAATTCAAGATGTAAGAGCTAGCTAGAGATATGCCTGAGTCATTGGCCGAGGAGTGTTACAGTTAATATAGTTTCTGTGTGATTAACGAGCAGTCTCCATTCACATGGATCTATTTGCATTCTTCTATATTGTGACAGGGTTTCAGGACAGGGTCTCTAATGTATAGTCTTGGCCACCCTGGTATTTACTCTGTAGACCCGGCTTGCCTCAAAATCAGAGACCCATTTGCCTCTGCCTCCTGAATGCTGAGGTTAAAGGCATATGCAACCACTGCCTGGCTATATTTAAGTATCTTAAAAATGAGTTTACTTTTCTATTTTTCAAATTTTCCTTTGATAGCCTTCTATATGTGTCAGAGCAATAGGCAACAGTGCCTTACATAGAAACTAACATTTTAATAAACTATTTTTCTAAACATATTTATTAATACTCAATACATACCCTACTATATCTGAAAACACACACCTTATATGCAATATATGCTTGATAAATTTAGCAAATTTGTCATATCCAACCAAGAAGACTGGTCACAACCACTTGGAGTCAAAGGAAGCTTTCAACAGTGACCTAAGTCCATCAGAAAGTATAGATATTTGCATAACAATTAATAGCATTAGCAAAGTTGCAGTTATAAAACACAAACAAAAATAATCTTATGGTGGGGGATCACCACAACTCTATTAAATGGCTGCAGCTTTAGGAAGGTTGAGAATCACTGATCTCAAACAAAACTGCTGGCGTGGAAGATGAGAACTCTATTTCCATATACACAATCAAAGGTTCCCGACTAAAGCCCATATACTTAGCTCTCTGTTTACATTGTTCACCCTTTATAATTCATGGTCTCATTAAACATCATGTGAAGAAGAACTCTAGCCTCTGTCTGTGGTAATAAGAACTGAAATTTTCATTTAAGTTGAAATTGCAGCTTGCAGAATACTCTTCAAAATGCGAGGTAAAGGGGTATGCCACCAACATACGTGATTGGAAGGTGAGAGTCGGTGTTTCATGCATATCTCAAGCAGCAAGGCCTATGATCAAAAAGGAAAAAGGAAAGCAAGAGGGTGGGGGTAACAACCAGCAATTCACACCACCAAATTAAGACCCTGCGCTACAATTCTGTGGTCTTGGCAGGCATCACTCTAAAATAAAACTTTACTGGGAATGCAAACATAAACACGTCCACGGTACCATAGAGGCTATGAGCCTGCTTAAATGAACACTTGCTTTGTTCCTAGCCAGTGACCAACACACCAAAACCACCAATAAAACACATGCTTGCAGTTAAGTGACTCACCTACTCACATTAAGTCTTGCAATGCATGCAAAATAACAAACCTGGTATATTTTAGAGAAAAGGGGAAAACCATATGAAAGGACTGAGTTTTATTTAGAATTCATCATTATAGTCAGTGCCAGATTACGTAGTCCAAACCCTAATGGACCAGCATTAAAAATTAAATGAGTCAAAAGCAGGAAAATAGGAAAGATTAATAATGCAGGTAGTGTAAAAGTACCAGCTATATATGGACAGCTACAGCTCAGTTCTTTGACATTAAACCAGGTTAGTAGTAAAATAAAAGAAATTCCTTATTATCTTCCACACAATACATATTATTGATTCTTTTAAAGACATTTGCTATTATTGACAGGGAATAATAAAGCAGGAAGATCATAAAACCAATAAAAATTGGAATATTTTGATATCTCTTATCGGTAAAGATAACATTTAAATGGTTTATTGACAATATGTAACTCAAGAAGAAAACAAATCACCCTGTCTCTTCTCCCCCACCTCCGCCCCCCACACTCCTGAGGGCTGCAATTACAGAACTGAACTAAAATACCACATCGGATATATTCATATTGCACACTGATATTAACAACAACACAAAAAAATTGTAGGAACCTGGCTCCATCTATGCACTCCAGCATGTTCTGTGTCTGTCTGGCAGAACCAAGGCTGTTATCAGCAATGTGTCGCCACCCACAGGCTGGCAGACTTGGCAGATGGCACATGAGAGGGGCAGCACACTTCCTTCCAAGGACGTGTTAGCTTCCAATGTTCCAAAACATCTCTTCATGAATCAGATCATCTATGGCTAATCCTTCATTGACAAGGGCATGTAGTCACTAGTCTCCCTTGTACTTTGGCTTGTTTGTCTTTTCGATTATGTCTTCCCTTATCTATTATTTTGCCCTATCATCCTTCCTTACCTCCATATGGAACCATTACTTTATGAGGCTCATGAACAAATTTGATTTTAAGAACAGTGGAAATCCTACGGTATACAACATGGATGTTTGTAAATTTATATTTACTGAGTCTAAGATCAGAAACCAGTTTTTTCTAGAAAAATAAGAAGGATGTTACTTTCCCCTTATCTGATTCTTCAGAGAAAAGGCAAACTTGAACTTCACACCAAAATAAATATTTCCTAGGCATTCTCTCTATATAGAAGAGCCCCGCAAATATTCTTGTTGTTTTATATTTTAAGTAAAAATAAATAAGTACTATGATACACAAGACAGGAACTCTTGATTTTAGCTTTTTTAAAAACCATATTTTAACCATTGTTTTACCTAAATCTACCATTTCCTGTGTCTTTAACACCAGGACAGAACAGCACAAGATAATCAACAAGTCTAGAGCCGTCTACACAGTTTACACGTGAGGAGAGCCAACGAATTCTACCAGAGGGTGAAAGAAGGGATTGCTGTACAGAGCGTACCATAAAAACTAAAACATTAAGAGATGCCCAATTTAGGTTCTTGGACTTACTCTAGCTGATACACTTTTGTTCCCCCTAAAAGGAGTAAACAACCAAAAGAAGTGTCCAGCAACTTGGAGA
Organism: Alexandromys fortis; assembly: GCF_014885135.2. Taxonomy (NCBI): domain Eukaryota; kingdom Metazoa; phylum Chordata; class Mammalia; order Rodentia; family Cricetidae; genus Alexandromys; species Alexandromys fortis. The sequence goes on along the minus strand of NW_026067984.1, from coordinate 2,186,272 downwards.
CAACAGAAACTAAACAGAGTCCAGTCTTCTTAACATGGTAATGAGCAGGACTTAGTGTTCTGCTTGGCAGTAAGACTAAGCAATATTCCGCTACCAAAAGCCACTGCAGGTGAAACCTTTCTCCAATGCACTCGTTGTTTTTTCTACTGGCTGCTGCTTCAGATCTGCAAATGTAGAATAGATGTTCTGGTGATTTGGTGATTTTTTTTCTGCCACACAATGACTTTCAGGGGGTAGACCATTTTATAGAAATATGTAAATGTTATCGAGTCTGTTCCTTACAGGTATTGTTTACTCTGACATACTGGTATTGTAAAGAAATGTGTGTCCCAGAACAAGGCAGAAACGAGTACTATACATTATTACAGCATCTGAACAGTCCTAAGTTTACAAAGGTTATCCATGATAAGGGTACTGATGCTTCACTAGAACAGTTGAATTTCATCACTTACGTTCCATTAATTGTTGAGTAAATTTCATCATTTCTATTTGATATCTTAGTAGACCTTAATCTACATCATCTACACATATGCAAGCTGAGAATTTGCATCAGAGAGTACTCATTGTTGAGACTGAGCATTTTCTCAAGAGGACCGCTTGTTTTTAAAAATAAACAAGGTCAGCAATGTTACATACTCCGAGAATGGATAACACACACAGAATTATAGCAATGATTTTACTTCAGCTCTAAAGTATGAATCAATCAAAAACAAAAATTTGATATTTCTGGAGAAACTTATGATACTTGCTTTTTATATATCGGGGCAATTACATACTATTTAAAAATTAAAATATTTTTAAAATAAAAAATGATTCCATATCTACTTTTAAGTAAATGATAAAAAAAACCCTGTCCTTTAACAGTCAAATTCAAACAGAACAAGGAAAACATTAAACAAATGTCAAGTTTCTTTTTCTTTCTTTTTTTTTTTTTTTTAGACAGGGTTTCTCTGTAGCTTTGGTGCCCATCCCGGAACTAGCTCTTGTAGACCAGGCTGGCCTCGAACTCACAGAGATCCGCCTGCCTCTGCCTCCCAAGTGCTAGGATTAAAGGCGTGTGCCACCACCACCCAGCGCTAAGTTTCTTGATGTCACTAATCAGGAGGCTGTTAGGTGAGCCACAGTGCTAAAGTAGTCACATATATAAAGCATCCCATTTCACAAGAGTGAGTTGGTGGAGCTGTAGCTCTGACTTCTAGGCAGTGGTTTAAGAGATGGATGAGGAAAAGCAGCACTTTTGCAGAAATGTTACCGCCATGACACTATCATTTACAAAAGTTTAAAATTCTCTTGAATCTAAGGAAATTCTAAGAATGGAGGCCCTAGGCTCTTGGCAGATACTTGCAATGTGAGCAAAGTAGACCTGGGAAGCATCCACACCCAGGGAGGGAGAGTTAACAGAGAGTCTCCCCTCACTATCTATTATTCTGAAAAAGCAGGGGGTGAAGGGTGTTAGGATCCTACCCAGAGCCATCGTGGAACACTGTCAATATAAACTGAATTCTGTCATTGTTCAGATGTCGTTATGACAACATTCGGGATGAGCTCAATGGCCTCTTCCCAGTACTTGGGGCCAGAAAATTTGAGGATAACAATGAGATTAGGAGCTACAGTGGCTCTTCAGGCATTATCAGAGAGTCAGTTCCAGGAAAATAAGTCGATGTGCAAAAGCAGGCAGATACATCTTAGTATAGAAAAATGGAGCCAAATTCACATTGAAAACAGACAATAAACTCACTACGTCTGATTTCCACAGCCACTTGTGCACGAAGATCACTTTTATTTTTATGACAATTAAATAGAACATTATATAACTGAACTAATACTTGGGGGGAGGAACCATCTGGTTGGGTTTTCTGGGATTCCAATGATTTCAGGCTGTACCCAAGCAATCATTGCGCCATGGCCTCTTTTCTTCTTGAAAATGATCCATCTACATAACAAAAGACTAAGCAAGGTCAAGAAAATTCTTCTCATATTGAGATTTGTCAACTAGTAAAGATTTGGCCACACAGTATTTTAACTTTCAGGTAATGATAAGAAACAATCAGCTCCAGTTTGACTCCATGGGGTCAGGCTCTAAAATGAGAGTTACTATTGGAAGACAAGCTGGAAGTAAGCATATCTATCATGACAGAGCACAGATAGCCAGGCATACCCATACATCATTATGATAAAGCATTTGTTCCCAGCAACTAGACAATAAATATAGCTCTCTCTCACATATATATGTGTATATATATATATATATATATATATATGCATACATACCTACACACACTCACAAATACATACATGCAATTATAAGACTTGAGACGGGAAAACATGTTTATATAATTTAGATGATTCTGGTTTATTCTGTTAAGTTGAACATTATTTAAGACATCATAACAAATGTCAGAAGGTAGAAGAGAGTAGTATGAATAAGTAAAAATATATAATAATAAACATTCACTTTAAAATTTGGCAAATCTACCATTTTATTTAATTAGAAATCAATGTACAAAGTTCAAATAAAATATTAGGAGGTAATATCACAAAGAATTAATTGTTCAGCAACAAAATATATTTATACTAAATAAAATTGCTATAAAACTAATATTATTAAGCATAAATTCATAGTACTTAAATAAACATAGAGATTTACTGTAGAGAAAATATTTTTAATAAAAATATTTCCAGAGAATAAACATCTACTAAATTTTGTAGCTGCTTTGTGTATGATTTTAAACACTGAGTTGGATTTACTAGCCATTTCTGAAATGCAAAGTCCCACCTATTCTGTGTGAGATTACAGCAACTAGATAAATTACAAGGCTTTTGATGTGAGAATCTTTTAAATTTATCAATGACTATAACAATAAAATAATTATCATCCAAAACATTATCATAGGAAATTAAAATTACTGCATTGGTTCATGCATGCTTACATATTTAAACTTCTCTTAGGTTCAGCCGTGCATTATAAGGGGCCCTCCTGCCTACTCAGCAGTCAGTCTTACTACTGTGCTACCTATTTATCCAGCAACATATGATTTTCTTACTAGCACTAACTGGAGACAGGAAAAGTAGCGCTTCAGCTATGTTTCCTGAGTGAAATATATTGTAGTAACAATAATGTACCCAATTGCAGATGCTAGTTAATCACTGCTTAGAGAATTTTACTACCTACAGGAACTGTGGGAGAGGAGAGAAGTTGTGTAAATTTGAAGAGTTTCCTTCATTCTAGAACCAATGTGAATATATCCACTCTCAGTTTCTCCACTAACAATTATCACCTCAAAATAATGTTCAAATAGAATCAAAGATCAAAACACACGAGTCCTAAGATGAGGAGGAGAGGAAGGATTAGAGTCCAGAACAGAAGCAATTTTGTTCCAGGGAGCAACGGAATCTGACTTCCCCAAGTCCACAGAATGTTCATCTGTGGAGGGAGGCGTTCCTTGGATGCTCTGGTTATCCCCTGGCCTTTGATCATTACTGAAAAATCCATATCTTCAAATCTCAGGAAGACTTGGAGGCTATTTCTGTCAAGTTGGATGCTGTTAGATTCGGCTGGAAGACATGAGATCCCTCCTTGTGATATTATTGCTGTTTATGTTAGGCTAATCCCTCAGCCAACAAATGGACCAGCTGCATTCATGACCTCCCAGGCTGTGAGCAGACCTGCTTGAACATAGCACTTCCTTGCAAAGTCTTGTCCTTGCAGCCTAATTCTAAAGTTGAAAGTTATCCATTCTTATTTCTTAAAAAGTTACTTATATTTCTCTTAAAGACCTGGAAAACCTTGAACAACCTGCTGATCAAATCTGGGAGAGCAAGAAGAAGAGAATAGATAGCAAAATTCTTTGAACCATGCTTAATTGAGTAGCAGCGAATATCGTAGTACCAATTATATTGACAAATGGATGTTGCTTCCAATTTCAAGTTGAGATAAAACTTTCTGAAGAAAGTTGTGCATAGAAAAAGCCTAAGAACAACTATTTCTAACGTCTTTAAATATATACGGAGGTCTTTTGCAAATCTCTTGTTGTAAACCACAGCAAGCACCAACTATTTAATACAGCTACACTTTATCTATTTTTATAGCAGATCAGTATATAGTATATGCCGCAGTTTTAGTTTTATTACAATGTTGTAATCTTGTTAACAGTAAGTCAATACAATTCCAAAAAGTTTCCTATGGGGCAACAAAATAACAAATGCCCCCACTTTTCTCTCCCTGTCTCTCTCTGTCTCTGTCTCTTTCTCTCTGTGTATTTTTCTCTGTCTCTGTCTCTCTGTCTCTCTGTCTCTCTCTCTCTCACACACACACATACACACACACACACACAAACATTTGCTGACACTGACCTGTTAATTAGCTAGAAAGCTTGATTCAGTTCCTTCTCTAAATGAACATACTAATAAGTGAAGGCTGGGAAAAGATTCTAGGAAACACCAGAGGGAAACCATATACCCCAGAAAGAAACATGATTGCACTCTGTTTAATCCTCACACTTCAAATAATTAATTCCACGTTAGAAAGTCTAAAGAAGTGGGAATATTCTATACACATTTCTGTAATGACCAGAAGACAGCACTCAATCATTGGAGTGACCAGATATAAACTCAAAGGCACCCAGACAAAAAAGACTGTCATGATGAATGAGAAGCTTTCATGTCTACATCTGTTCATGTTGGAGGATCAGTCAAGAGCACTACATCACCTCAGGTTCTTTCATTCCATGGTGGCTCATTCCAGCAACCTTCAACACCAGGATATACTATGCAGCGTGTGATAGAAAACGGTACAAACGCAGAGTAAATAAAAACGTACATTCAGCTTACCTTTTAATGTTCTTTCTCCTCTTTTCTATGCCAGTCCAGATGCTGGGTATAGATCCTCCCTGCCAGTAGATGGAGATAGTAAAATTGAGTCTTGGTGACCTCAGATCCTAATCTAGGTGGTTCAGAATTTTCAATTTTGGATTTTGGAAATTAAAAAAAAAATTGAATAATCGAAAAACACAAAGTTTGTAAAACTGTCTGAGTCAGACAAATGAGCTTTCATTTGTGGACATTAGTACTAATTTTTATGGGAGACGGTCTTGGCTGGCATAGAAAAATATAAGAAAGAGCATTATTTGGTAGAACATATAACCTAGACACTTCAATTCTCTCAAAACTTTCACATTCACTCAACTAATACCTATATGTGCTCTCAATATGTTACTGGTCAGATGCTTAATCCCATACAGTGATTCCTGCACGCCAGTTTTCAGTGCTCCTAAGTACTTAAAGTGCCCTCCACTTTAGGCAGGACTAGGGTCTTCTTACTATTGATAAAGGAACCATGGATTTGAAAACCCCATTGCTAGTGTTAAAATCTGATTTTGTATTTTATTTTGTTTGCTTCAAATCAACATGTCCTCTCACAATTATTCAGATAGAAATTCATAAAGCCAAAATGTCATCATTTGAAGAGATTTGCTTTAAAGGAGCAAGGGGATCCAAGGAACAAGGTACATGGTTTTGTTTGAGGACTGCATTCTTGACACCAAGCTCAAAGGGAAAATCATAAAAGTCCGGACTTGTTGGCAAAAAATATGGATACTGTCACATTCAATAGCCAGTGAAGTACCCGATGATAATAAGAAATATAACTGAAGAACATTTTTAAATGAACTTAGCATCTAGGGAATGAGGAAGCCACTGGCCCTCCTTTCCTCACTCAATATGTACACCCACTGAACCACTGTGAGCAGACATCACTCCCCGCCCGTGTCCCAAACAGAGCGTACATGCCAATGCCATTTGCAGACACAGTCTGTCTCTTGACATCAATAAAGCAAGTTGTGGAAAAACAGCATTACACAACTAATGATCAAGTTATTACAAGTTTATTCAAAAACCTCATGACTAAAATTGTACATCCTTTTATAAAGTTACTTCATTACTCTTCCTGAATGAGAATACTATTTCTAACAGTGCTTTTTAAGACTTATGATTTTTAAATTGCAAACATATTTCCTAGTAAGGACAATGAACTTAAATGTGAATCATATCAAAAAGACTTTTCCTAAGGATAAAGCATTATATTTCCTAACACGGGTGGCCATAGACAGTTTTGTCTAAGGTGATAAGTTGATTTTCTATATTTTAACTACTGTATGTGAGAGTGTGTGGTGGACACACATATGTGTGTAATGCACTTGTCAATGCAAGTATGAAGAGGCTAGAAAAGAATGCCAAGTATGTATCTCTATCACTCCCTGGCTCATTCCCTTGAAACAAGGTCTCAACCCGAACCCTGTGCTACACTGAAGAGCACCATGTACCAGTGATCCATTGGTCTCCAGCTCACCCCAAAATTTCAGTAATGGGCATGTGCACACATTCACCCCGCTTTTCACATGAATCTTGGGTATTTGGTCTTGGGTCCTCGGACTCTTGCATACTGAGACATCTGCAGAGCCCAAACCAATACATTTTTTAAAAAGATAAAAGAGAGTGACAGTGTCATTTCCGATCCACAGATATGAACCATAAAAAGATTGCAGAAGACATAGACTTATGATTACCTTAATAACAAAAGACAGCATCAACCTTCAATACAGTCGACTCTAGTATAATGGCTGTCAATTCCCTTTCCACAATATTACATGTCACCGATCATGCCTACAAGCAGCACTGACATTTATGCTCTACTTAGACAACAACGAGGAGTGATGACCTTTCACAATCGGTTGGGCAGATGTACTACATTGAGGAAGAAAAAGAGAACCACTGATTTCATCATTCCATGAGTATTAATTTCGAGTTCCCGAAGAATGTACTTTTCCTGTTTGCATCCTTTTCGGTTTAGCTTAGCTTGCTGAGCAGAAATTTTTCTTTATTTTCACAAATTTGGTAATATCTCTTATAATTACAGTATTTTGCTCCAATTGATTAAAACAGCAATAACAAATTGACCTAGAGCATTCTCTGTATGGTTGTCTTTGTTGAAATTGAGATCTGGAAACATTATTGCCAATCATGACTGATTTGCTAAATTCTGGTGTCTTTTCAGTGCATGGGTCAGGACATTTGACACTAATTCTATCCTTAAAAGTAGAGATTGTTCTGGAACTTAATCCTCCTTAAAAGGTGTCAGATTTCAGAGATTGCTTAAAGGGTGTTAAATGATCAGGTGTTGGGGAAAACAGAAAAAAAACAAAACTGCCAAGATTAATGACTTTCTATCCTTCAAATGATCATTTAGTTATTGTTTATTTCATTTTTAAGAATGCATGTGACCTTTATAACAATCTAAAAAGGACCCTAGATTTTACCAATATTTTTTTGTTCTTTTTGTCTATCACTGAGTCCCCCACAGTTTGTCACAGCCCCTCCTACCCTGTGTACAATAAATCTGCACGAACTGGTTAGATGTCAAAGACAATACCTCCTGCAAACACATCCACAGAGAAAAGTTAGTACATGAGAAGGATGACGTATGAGTTGATTCTTGGACTTTCATATGATATATGAACCTTTCTCTTAGGGAAGTGTTTTGTTTCAGCTTAAGTAGAACTGACAAAGGGTCATGCCTTACATGTGAAATGATGCCAGAATCCCTTCCAGCGACTGGAAACTCTGTTCCTACAGAATGAAGTTGTATTGAACCAATATTTGCTAATAGACTCCTGGGGTCTTCGGGATCTCTAATGAAGACTCCAAGGTACAACAAGCATCACATTCTGAAATCACAAGGCACACATTTATTTTAAAAAAAAAATAGAGTCTTTGTGCTCTCGGCCAGATTTGGGAAGTGAATAAATGTTAACAACCTGCAATAAAGGATTGTCGCTTCACAATTCTGAGATGAATATGTATCTTAGACAGGCTGATGTTTTTCCTTCCCTGTACCTCATGAAGCACAATGCAACATTGTGGTAGGGCAAGATAGTGAAGTTTCACCATCGTGGCAAAGTGTTTGCCTGCAGGATAGGAAGCTTTTGGGACAATGATAGGAGAGCCTACAATCCGTCTTGCTTTTGTAATTGCTCTCAAAACAAAAGTATCCCTCAAAATCCCTCCAGTATATCAAACTTCTGGACTAAGTCTACAGAAAAGACAGGTCATGTTTAAACATTTATCTCATGAGTTGAGAATGTTTTGAGATGTGCAGTGGTCTAGAGGCTCAAACCAGAAAATTATACATCTAATTATGTATTCTAAAATAGTTTTTACACAAAAGAATGTAGAGTTTTAACTTTATCCTTGGAAGCTAACCTTTAACCTTTTGCTGACCAAATAGAAGTAAAGATTAATGTCTTTAAAAATGACATTGTCACTATAAAGCAAAGCCGATGTATTCTTTATTTTAATATGGGAACACATAGGCAGCATTGGAGTCATTCGGTTTTTGTAGCTTTCAGATTGTACAGTCTCCTTACACATGATGGGTAAGTGTTCTACCTGTGACCTTTACTATCTGGCCTTTTAAAAGAAAGAAGGAAGATATGGGTGGGTCAAGTTATTGTTAAAATTGATACACATATTCCTAATCAACTATATGGAAATGTATTTAATATGCTGCTTAGAAAGAAAATGGGTTTTCAGTATATAATTTAAAACAATCTAAGCCACAAATGATCTCCAATTGGTAAGTACTTGCAAATAAAAAAAATTAGCTTACTTCAATGGAGTCTCACTGAGTATACCATCCATTTTTAAGGGCAGGTCTCATACCAAGAAGTAGATGGTCAACACATAGCTAATTTAATAGCAATTTTAGAGACAGGTCCTTTGTATATATATTCTGGTTTCCAGTTTTGTGTGGTTGAGGGATTCCTGTGTATGAGAGAATGTGTGTCTCACAGAGCTATATGTTCTTCTTGTGGTTTTTCCTTTAGCTCTTTTCCTTCAGTTCATTTATTTTGTTCTATTCATTTTTAAATTTTTGTGTTATATTTTAGGTGCTTACTTATACCTTAATGAAAGAAAGGGCATGGGTTTAGGTGGGTTTGGAAATGGGGAGGAGCTGAGAAGGCAAATCAGAATCAGAATACATGGTACTGGAAGTTTAACTTAGCAGCTCAGAACTCTTTCTCCTCTAGGAGGAGACTCAGATCCCACATTACACAACACAACTGTCTATCCCTCCAGCGCCAGAAGATCCAACACTCCCTTGTGGCCTCCATCAGCATTGTACATGCATATAGGACATAGACATACATGCAGGCAAAACACTCATAAAAATAAAATCGAAAAAAAAAGTAAAAGTACCCAGACTGAGGGTGCAAGTCATTGATAAAGGACAGACATAGGGAGAAGAAGGCTCCATGTTCCATCCCAAGCAGTGAGGTTCCTCCAAATACTAAGTTTTTAGATGACACTGTATTATAACTGTGTCATTAAAAAATGTATGTTTACAAAATAAAGAACACTATATTGGAAAGTTCAACGTCCACAGATGTATTCCAACAGGAAGCATTTGTTTACTTTTGATGACTCTTCCCCAATCTGGAACAGAGCATCTTTTGTAAATGATGAACATACTCTAACTGACTATTTGCACCATTGTTTCCTATCAATAAACCACCAAATGCAAATTCAGAAACGGCAGTGACTGGCTGATCATTGAGCGGCTTTATTTCCCTGTGTTTTGTGGCCCTACTTTTCCTACTGTGGCGGTTCTTCTGAATGGCTTCCTCCTAAATATGGCACTAGCTCTTCCCAAGCAATCCTCAGTCACTCCTCCCTAATCCCAAACCCCTAGTGACCTCAAGCACTTCTTAGCCTTAGATAAACACTGTCCCTAAGCACAGATCCTTTGAACTCGGGTGAGGAGCTCAGGGCTCTCCCCTAAACCACAAAGTCACATTCACAGATGCATTGCCCCTTTTAGATCCTTCACACCCACTCGGGATGCCTCTGATGCATGCACAATGTATGAGCTCTGCGCCTTCCCCACTTCCTAAATCTGCACCATGAGACTTGCCATTTCACCAAGCAGGACACTGTAAACATCTTATCGTTTGTTGACGACAGCGTTCGACTGACCAGGATTGAGATCACGTGTAAGGGAAAGCTAAGCATAAGGCTCAATGTTCTAAAAACACTGCAGCTGTTTCTGCCATTGTTTCCAACAGAAATTATCCTTCTTGCTCACACAGTGATTTTCCTTCTCCTTAGTAAAAGGTGAGTGCTCCATCTTCCTGGCAAAGAAGTTTGTTGTCTCAAACTAACACTATTTTTGTACCAGTTGGACACATCTACTAGTTTAAAACCATGTGTAAATAAAGAGCTAATCTCATACATTCCAAAATAATCCATTTAAGAAGGTAAAGTATTTCAGCTAGTAGGCCTATTCATGTCTGTTATTATGAAACGAAATGAGTAAAAAGAGCAATAAGATGGCTTAGACGTTAAGGGATCTTGCCATCAGGGCTAATGAACTGAGGGTGATCCCAGGAGCCATGTGGAAGAAAGAAGAGGAAAATTGGCTTCTTATAATTTTCTTCTGACCTTCAAATGTGTGCCATGGTATTAGAAGACATGTACACACACACACGCATACACACACATGCATACACACACACGCATACACACACACACGCATGCAGAATGAAAGGCAGGCAGATGGATAGACAAAAAGATCCCTTTAGACTAAACTAAATAATACTTTCAGCATGGGGCTTGTTCTTCAAACTTTGTTAATTTTTTATTCACTTATAACGGAAGATTTAACTTTCATATAACTGAATTGTGATTTTTATTTCTAATTTAAGAAAAATATGCCTTTCACAATAATAAAAAGACATCTCACCTCTTAATAGTTTGACTATTTCTGTAGACTATGAATTGGGTGTAATGCTGGACAGCCATCATTCTAAGAACCATTCAATGTACAGTTCAGACTGTATTTCTAAGAATATTTCCTGGAGGCATACAGCATCTGGGAAATGTGTTCTTCTCTAGAGACTCAAACTAGGACTTTCCCCTGCTCTGCCAGAGGTTTCTGTCGCCCTCCCCTATAAACAAATTTATACTATGAACTCACCTCAACAAGATTCTTAATTCAAGTATTTAACAAATCAAATATAGATTTATTTTGTGCCTCAAAAAAAAAAGTTCAGCCTCATGCAGTTGGTACAAAACTACTTTTAAGATTAAGATTTTTTTTTAATAAAAGTCATTTCCTAAAACTAACTGAGGGACCCTCTCTAGCCCACTGTTGACATAGTTTTCTAGTTTAAGCTGATTTTAGTACATTATATTTAACATGCATCAGATTTTATGTGACCAAAAAAGAAATGTAATGTATAATGGCATAGTTTGAAAGTTTGAAAAAATTATACGAAGATTAATTTAAAAATGAAATAATAGTAATAATAAACATACTGAATGCTAAGAGGTACATATGCTGAAGTGCATGAGATGAGAAATCTAATGGGAACAGGACCCCTGCACCGCAGGACATCTATAGAGTCTATGTCTGGCAAAGAAGAAAAGTGAGAGGACAAGGTAGATGCTTTAGCGTTCACCCTGATGGACTGCCATTACAGGCAGGGCTGCACCTTTAGCAGCTTTGAAAACAGGGACTGAACCAATTTACAAGGCTGACTGCATAACAAGCTCCTGGTAAACATTAACAACAAAACATTCTCCTGGCAAATACTGCAGATCAAGAACTAAAAGGCTTAATGACAAGAAGTCAATGGGTCTACCCAAAGCGCCCCTGTGCTGTTCTGACTAAAGAAGAGAAAAGCTGCAGTTAGGACCTCAGGTTAGAGTGAGTGAGGAAGGGGTGGGCAAGGGAACCTTCTGCAGAGACCCCTTCTGCTACTGCTCTTGGATGTGTCAAAGCCTTCAGCAAGTTTTGCTAAGTATGTGTGTATTCATATTAGTTTCCACATGTGGATGAAGGATGACATATGCTGAAAACATGTTTGTGTGAATGAAAGCTAGTTAAGACATGTTTTAGGAAAAAAATTTTGTGTTCAAATAATTTTATTCTGCACCATTTTTCTAATTAGATTTTTGTTATGTGGCCAAAAAGTGTAATGTATGGTGAAATGGTTGAAAAATTCAAAGACACTATACAAAGGTTAAGTTATATTGGGGAAAAAGCATTAAAAGTTCATAGACTAGCTATGAACTCCTGCTTCAGCTCCCTGAGGGATGAGGCCACCGACATGCATAGCCACACCCAGCAATAATATTACTTATTAAGGACAAAGTACACCTGACAATAAACTGCTTACAAAATTCAGGTTAGACATTAAGTTGAGTGATTTAAAAACAGTATTTCAGATGAAACTGAATTTTTGAGTGACACATGGCTAACAGATTCTACACAAGTATTTTTAACAAATAAATTTTAGGATATCCCTCATATTTGTACATAGGCAGATAAGTCTAAATGCTCTTTTTCATGGCTTAAAACATCTATACATTTTTAGGCTCCCAAGAATTCAATGGAAAACTTTAGAGAAATTAGAAATAGATTTTAACACAGTAAATATCCTGTTTATAAAAAGAACCCTCTTAATGCAGTGCTGGGCACACGAAAGTGAGCTCTCATTTACCACTATGGACAAAGACTAATACAACTTTCTACTCTAACTAAATCATGGCACAGTTGCTCCACTATTTTAAGTGTGTTCATTTTGTGTGTCACAATATAGTAATAAAATGAAAATTTGTATATCTGTACAGATTATATTATGTACAGTTGCTTGCACATATGCAAACACATATACACACACACAAACACACAAACCTGAATGGCATATACTGTAACGAAGGAAGCAAAACAAGACTAGATCTTCAAATCCAAAAAATCTGATGAAGGATTTGTTGCTTCTAACACATCCATCAGCAAAGGCTGCCAAAGCACTTTGACTGGGAAACCTTGTTGACTCAAGACTTCAAACGACCAGTGAGTGTGATGTGTTATACAAAGCCGGGGGTACACAGCACACAATGATCTCATTCCCTCTGAATGCCCAAGGCACATCTTTCAGACTGGCATTGTGCAAGTGAGGCTTGTAGACCCGACTGCTCTGTAATTGCCGGATATGTTTAGGCTCCCTCTTCTTAGCCAGGCTGGAAATAGCAGAAGGCTGCAAAGCATGCCTTGGGATATACTGTTTCCAGTGTTCCTGGTCCTGCTACTGGGTACAACATTTCAACCTGATCTTGTACAGAATAAACATGTAACTATCGGTCGTTTTAGAATTGCTGTGGGGACAATAAAAGCATTTCTCTTCCAGGCATCCGTAGGAACTAATTGCAGTGCAAGAATGCACATTATGTGATATGTGCATATATGTGATGCATATAGAGATAGAAAAGGTGGAAAACACGCTGCTTATTGCAAACCCTACACTTGCGGGAAGTGCTGTTCATTACTCATCAGTATCCATGGCTCATCCGCTACTAATTTCAGTTTAACTTGGACAGTAGCACCAATCCCATACCAAGCAATTCCTAAAGCGGCCATGATAGCCAACATCCTTCTAGGATGTTCCGTTCGCATTGAGGCTCTGGAACATGGTTTCTTAAAGTGATCTATGACACCACCAGGCCCTGAAGGAGGTCGTTATATAACACATAAGAGCATATGTTGCTAACAATATACAATCTACTTTAGAGATAAAAATGTGTGATATATATATATATACATATATGTGTGTGTATGTATTATATAATACACAAGATGTGCTTGTTATATAGGTATATATTTTTTTCTTTAAACATTTCCCATATCTTCCTGTAGGAATCTATGGCAGAGCTGCAGAAATAGCATAGCTGTTTAGAACCCTTACTTCTCTTTTAGAGGATCCGAGTTCAGTTCCTAGCACCCACATCAAGCAGCCTATAACTGCCTGAGCTCTAGAGCCAGAGAATCCAACACCTCTGGTCTCTTAGGGCACTTGCACTCATATTCATATATCTCCAGAGAGACACATATATAGCCATATTACTAAGTCAAATGAATATTTGGATAGCTCACAAAGGTTCCTCACTGCAAGGATAGCTATTTATTGAACAGGATCACAAGCTGATCTGATTTGGGTGGAAGATGCGAAGGGATGTCACTCACACAGAGGTTCATGAGGGTGGAACCATGGTTGTGGTGTCCACCACTTTAGCTTCAAGCCTAGTATTTGACTTACTGTACTCATAATAGCATGTTCTTGAATTTTATAGTTTATGAATACTGTCACTTAAAAATGAAATAAATACAGAAGTGGGGAGAAAGTAGATCTAGACAAAAAGCACTGCACAGATCCTCACCACATTTTCTGAAACTGACACAAGTTATCACTGGACCCAGCACCAAGGATTTCCCCCACCCACGAACAGCTACTGTGCAGCCAACTTTCTGTTTATCATGGCAGAAGCACTTAGCGTTCCATCAGCACTTCGCAGATTAATGAAGATGTGGCATGGCCAAACGGGAAGCCCAAAGCGCCTTTCATGCTGAAGGGTAAGTCAACAGCCTGGCATCAACGTGAACACTTGCTCCGGTGTGTGAGAAGGAACAACGCCGAGTTCACACAGTGTGACCGGTGACAACCAAGTGCGGCTGTGTACTGCGCAGTTAATAAATTGATTTAGCTATAAAAGCATGGCAGGAAAATTAGTACACACCGTTTATCATAGAATTAACACAGTCAGATGTCATAGGTCAGAAGCTTAGCATCAACATTTATTTGAATGTTTTAATGACATAGTCAATAGCTTTGAGGACTTCAACATGACAGGCATAATTTTCAGAGATTTCTCAGATGCTTAAGAAGGGTGAAAACTCTAACGTGATTGAAACCCATTTCTAAGCAAGACATTCTGAGCTTCTGGAAAGAATTTCCACAAACCGTAAACTCAGTGCAGATACAGTAGAAAGATAAACAAACAGTCGAGGACTTACTTCAAGAAAGCAAACCCTAGGTTTTCAGTCACATCACCTGAGAGCAAAGACTCAGGATTACCAGCTCCTGGCAGCTTAGCATGGTCTACAGAAATCCATCCCAAAACAAAATTAAAACTATAAACAAAAAACTAATCTTCCTGGGAGAAGAAAAGGTTGTGCTTCCTTGTTGTTCTTACAGTTCCCTGTTAGACACTGGGTTTATTTGTTCTAAGCTTTTACCAAACTCTTAACATATGAAAATTTAAATTGGCAGACACTGACCCTAGTGTAGAAGGTAGAGTTTTAGGAACACAGTATTAAGAATTCTTCTGAGAACTATGAGGGGCCAGATCTGCAGATGCCTATAATAACCCACTTTTGGTCAAAGTAAGAGAGCATTGGAGGCAATGAGTTAGACCAACTTTGGCTGGGGCAGCAGCTCAGCTTGTGCACTCATTTGGCTTATACAGTATTCCTGGGTTTTCCTCTCCAGCACCGAAGCAAGGAAAAGACATTCTGGCATAACTTCACATGACACTAGCCATGGGGAATTAGGCTGAACCCTAGTCTATGAACATTATCATTTAGGAAGAAGAGAGTTGCTGAAGGAAGTCCTACAGCCAATAGCCTTTAAGGTAACCGCCCACTGGGGTGTGGCCTCTTATACTATTTATGCCTACACAGAGCATGTGTCTGGCCTCTTTTCCAGCTGAGGGATTCAGTTTCTGTTTTCCATTTCAGTAGAGGATTCTGATTTGTGAGTCTATTCCTAAATAAATAACTATCCACTATTCTCAATTCTGAGCTAGTGTGGGTTTTTTTTTTAAGTGTCCTTCTTCAGAGAGTGACCAACATTCAGGTGTCAGTTGAGACAGGACAAGACAGCCCACACTACATGCAGTAAAATCTTGGTGTCTTCACAAGTCTCTTTGCTAAAGAGATTATGAATACAGAGAAAAACACTTACGAAAATGCAAGCAAATGGCAAGTTGATACTGACAAAGCAGAGACAAAATAAACAGCAAATGTGACTCAACCCAGATTCGAAGAAATAATTTTTAAACTATTTTATATGATCAATAAATGCTAAGGAATTAACTACTCTAGTCAAGAAAGGCTTTAACAAAGAGCCCACGGAGAGTTGAGCCAAGGTAAGAACAAAATGATCCAGAGGCAGGAAATGAAGGCAGAATCAAAGGGGAAGCTCACATCATTAAGAACAGAGCAGTATTCCAATTGCATGGTACCACCTGCCCAGCAACTCAATGGGCTTCCCAAAAGAAGACCTACTTTTTGTCACTGCCCCATTGTGTTAGAATATAAAGGTGAAGATCCTCCAACTCTCTCCTCACAGAACCAATCAAACACAAACAAGAGGGTTTTCACGACTCAAGAATATCCTCATGAACAGGCGAAATGAGCAAATTTTATGAGCAGCAATACTGCTTGTAGGAACTGAGTGCTCCTAGAGGACTAAGCCCGTTCTAAGCCTGTCTCATCTGTTCTGTCTCACGCTCACAATACACTTTTTGTTGAAATAGGAAGCGGCGGGGCTGCGTCCCCAACACCCCGGCCGCTTGGCTAGCTCATGCCCGAAATAACAACACACAAACTGTATTCATTTAAGAACTGCTTGGCCCATGAACTCTAGCCCTTACAGGCTAATTCTAGCACCTGGACTAGCCCATTTCTAATGATGTGTGTAAGCACTCCAAGGTGCGCTTACCGGGAAGATTCTAGCCTAAGTCCATCGTGGGTTGCAGCTGCCTGGGAGAGCAGAGCATGGTGTCTCTGCTCCATAGCAGAGCTGTCGGGTCTCTCCGGAAGCAGAGCAGAGTCTGACCTCACTTCCTCTTCCGCCCAGAATTCTATTCTGTTTTCTCCTCCCATCTATGTTCTAAGCTATGAGGGCCAGCCAAGCAGTTTCTTTTGTTGCTCAGCCAATGAAATCAACAGATTGATATGACACTCCCATATCACACTTTTGAACAGATGTTGTTGAATCCTACCCATTATCCAGAGAGAATTGCAAAGAGGCATGGAGGCAAGACAGGTGCACTGTCAAACAAGAAAGGTCATGGACAAGAAAGACCTTAAAGACTTCAGTCATGGGCTGGAGAGTTGGGGTCGTTGTAAAGAATGAGAACCTGAGGTGGTCTCTCCAGGACCCATGGAAAAAGTCAGGCTTGACCCCATTCTCTTGTTATGCGAACACTGGGGAGTTGGACGCAAGGTGATTCCTGGGGCTCATGGGCAGCCAATATATCCAAATGACTAGGCCCTGACTCAACATAAAGGTAAGCAAAGAGACTGGAGAAGAGAACATTTGACCTTGACCTGTGGCCTCTGCAAGGATACACAAAAGAGCACACAGACACATATGTGAACATGAACACACACACACACACACATCTTAAGTCACTTTCATGATTGCTCATGGCCTTTGTCACCATGACTCTCCCTGAATACACCTCCTGTACGCTGCTGAGGGTCATAGGAGCAGTCATTTCTCTGTGATGTAGAACTTGATAAGGACTTTGCAGATGCTTGAACTCTGTAACCATGAGTTGCTTTTTATCTAATACGGTGGGATGACTGTCTTTATCCAAGCTGTGGAACTGAAAAGCCTTTCAAACTGTTAATGGCACGTTTTTAAAAAAATTTTGAAAAAAAAAACTAACAAAACAAAACAAAAAAAAAAAAAAAACCTGATTTCCTCACAGCTCCAAAGCACAATAAGAAACTGTGTCCTCTTTCAAAATAGAGTTAATCTCTGATGCACATCTTGAAAACTCTATAAGGGTGTTGCTTTAACAATCAAAAGCAACCCAGAACGTCAAAAGAAGCATCCCATCTATTTGATCATCTCAATTAACCTCAGCGAAGATAGAGAATTTTTAGTGTCTAACTTTGTTTCCAACATTACTGTTCTTTAATATAAAATTTATCCGTGAAAAATTGTAAATGCCCCACTTAAATAATCCTGACTACACAATTCTAAGTCAGTGATTAAACCGTGACAAGATAAGGAACATTTACCATTGGGTATGTTATTTTCATAAAAATCACTTCTTTCTTCTCAGCTCTTTCTTGTGTCTGGCAGATGTAGACCATGTGCAATATGAATTGGGCACATGCTACGTGCAAAGCATCAACTGAGTCAGCATAGCCATAACAACAGAAGCCACCACATTCTGGAAAAGTACAACCACAATGCGAGGCAAAGCAGAGCAAATTACTTCATGTTTCAATTTTGTAAAATAAAAATGACTTACATAGACTTTCGAGTTCTAGGACATTCGGGAGGGAGAAGCTGGATTAAAATGGAATATCCCTCTGAGACCATGCCTTTGGGGATCCCCAACCAGACACCATCACGCCCCCAAATTATATTACAGTGTTTCTTTGGGGTCTGTTTGCTTGCTTGTTTTGGTTCCTACCACAGCACAGAGACAATCTTCCCTGTTTACCACATTAGGACAGCCTCTAATAATGTACTTTAGTAGCCCCCCCTTTGTCTCACAGCCATATAATGAATACATTCAATGGCTAGTTGTTCTCAGCCGGCCCATTTACAAGGTTAAGTTCCCTGCTTCAGGGCTTTCCTCCTTGTCCTACTTCACAAGTATTTGCGAAATAAGTAAGTAGGTAGGTGGGGAACTAATGATATCATTCATCCCTAAGCACTTTTAAAAATATAGCTATCCATCTCTGACATGCCGTTGAGTAGTGGTATATTTTCTACTCCTACGCGATATTGAAAAGAAAGAGCCTAAGAAGCCATTAGATCCAACTTGTGATTTGCAGATGAACACCTAATTGTTCAATGAAATAACTGGGTCCAAGTAACTAGGATTTGGTGAAGGGTTCCAAGAGAGAAAGTGTCCTGGGTTGGTTGTCGGAATCTTGGGCTACTTGTCCCAGCCTGCTGCATTACTTTCTCTTTGACAGATTTATTTCTGTCATGGCCCCAAGTATCAAGGTATAAACTTCAGGTGGGGCTAACTGATCATATTGCAGAAATGCATAAGGCTTGTGTGGTATTTTGTTAGGCTATTGCCTTAAAAGACCTCACTTTCTGTTTATAATATGCAGAAGAAAACAAATTTGCTTGAGCACTGCCAAAAATCATCGATTATTACACAGACTTGAATCACACTAGCTTTCTCAATAAATATAATAGCATTTTTGAGCTCAGGGATTATATATGACATTTATATATTATATATGAACAACTGTTAGGTACAGTTGTAAGATATATATACACACAAACACAACTATTAGGTAGAGTTGTGTTTTATATTTATTTATATACAATATTATAATATTCATATATGCCATTTATTATATCACAGTATTTAATTATATATTATAAATTAAATATGATAATATTTATATGTGTATATATATATATATAATACAACTGTACCTAACATTATCTTCTAAACTGTTATGTCAACAGACTGAAAGTACCGCTCACTATATCAGTGTAGCTTAAAGGATAGTTCAGGGACTGTGCACTATTTCATGCTGGCTGTCACTTTTGCTCTGGATTTGAGGTCCATCTTGAATGCCTTTCCACCCTTGGGGAGTGAGCTGATGGTCAAATGGTTCCTATGCTAATCTTGTAAAGGGAGTTAAATTCTGTCTGTCTCCATTGGCCATTCAAAACCTTCCAAGGACTCTGTTTTTAGTAGAAGTGTTAAGATCAGATAATTGCCCGTGAATCATGAATACTTCTTACATAATGTAAGGTTGTATCCTCCTAGAAGGAAAGCTGAATGTGAGCAGGTGGAAAACAACGGCAGCACAAACAGGTGAGGGGGGGCTGTGCCGTCCCTGTGTTTGCTAAAGGCATTCCCAATCTTTGTGCAGGAATTCTCTCTCCTGTTGCTAAAATGATGAGAATTTCTGAGGTCAAGTCTGGGGTGGTTTCCTAGGCAAAAAGATAAGAAGGAGAGCTAGTGTGGAGGCATTTCATGGTTCCCAAGGTCAGTCTACAAAATTTCAGTGGGGAGGTAATAAATCCTTGGCCTTCTTCATGGAATGCATGCTTTTACCTTAATACCCAGAGTCCAGCCTGGCAGAGGTTACATATCACTCACCAGGAGAAAAATCAGCATTTTATACATAAGCTTCCCTTTCTAACAGGTAAAACTTTAAACAGTTAAATATCTGGCTCAAAATAAGTAAAATAACCATTAGATCATCCTACTTCATACTCCTTACACAAGACACACATAATCAAGCTGGGACTGAAGGTGTGCAGCCATAAGTAACTTCAGCACTTGGAAAGCAATGGCAGGAGAAATTTCAAGATTTTAGCATTTTATTTGCTGATAGTAAGTACCTTCTAATCGTCTTTATTTTTATGTTCATAGAAAAATGTTCATAGAAAAAAGAGAAAGTTTAATGTTTAATTTAAAACACATAATGAAATTTAATTTGCTAATATCTAATACACCCACACTATATAAATGGTAAGAAGCTAGCTCAATAAAAGTGCCATATTGAATTATCGATTAATAAATATGTGGTTCCAACCTATGACAGATCATGTGGGATAGTAAATTTTCTTTGGCAACTTGGCTAGATTTAGAATCACTATGAAAACAAGCCTCTGGCGTGCCAATAACAATGTTTCCAGAAAGTTTTAAATGAAGGGAGATGATCCAAAATTAATGCAAGCAGCTCTACAAATGGTCTAGAATTTTGGAAGCATTATCAAGGGAAAATGGAGACAAGAAGCAGTGTTCACCTCTCTCTGCTGCCTAATTATGGAGGCAACATGACCAGCTCCTCACCCTCCTGCTACTGCACCAGCTCTACCACGGTAGACTGTACTTTTCAACTGTAGAGATCTTTCTTCCCTTCAGTTGTTTCTGTAGGGTATTTTATCAAAGCAATGTAAACATATAGCTTGTTTTCAACCCTCATTATAAGTTAATTACAACTTAAGGTAAGACCGCTGTTATAGTCCCATAAAGAGAACAAATTAAAGAACTCAATTATTACACTGACATATTCCTCACATTGACCCTTTAACTTTGTTCTCTCATTTTTATTTAATAAATCAATTTACTTGGCCAGGTGCAGCCATGCACACCTGTAATCCCAATGCTTGGAAGACTGCAGCCGGAGGATCCAGCAGCCAGACTGTCTCTAGAAATGCCAATCTATACATACAGTTATATAACAAATGCAATAGCTGTGAGTTGCTCCAAAACTTGTTGGGTCTCTACGTTTTATGCCAGTTTTGGCAGTACTCTTTCACCTTCCGAGTTCTTAGTTGTCATTAAAATTCAGCCTTGGCATCCTTAGAGAAATGCAGGTGCCAACTCTGCATAGAAGCAACTGCGAGTGCACTGATTGCAGGGTTTAGTGAATACTCTCTAGCTCTCATCTACCGTTTTTTCATTTAAATCTATTTATAGTTCATAAAATTCATCAGTCATATGGCTTTTATTTATTAAGCTCCGCTGAAGACAGTCAATACTTGACAATTTTAAAATCTGAAGAATTCTTATCCTTGCTGTTGTTTTCTATTTCTCATAAGAGAACTAGATTGTAAGATCAAGCAATACAAACACAGTATGCTACAATGTATAGATTGGAAAATCAATCAGCACAAACACCGTATGCTACAATGTATAGACTGTAAGATCAAGTAATACAAACATAGTATGCTACAATGTATATATTGTAAAATCAAGCACAAACACAGTATGCTACAATGTATAGACTGTAAGATCAAGCACAAACACAGTATGCTACAATGTATAGATTGTAAAATCAATCAGCACAAACACCATATGCTACAATGTATAGACTGTAAGATCAAGCAATACAAACATAGTATGCTACAATGTATAGATTGGAAAATCAAGCACATACAATCACAGTACGTTACAATGTATAGAGATTATTAGCTATTTCTGTGACTACAATCTATGTAATTATGTGGATAGAATATTTAGTGTCAGGTGTGTGACACTGACAGAAAGAAACTTCACTCATTTGACAGACAAGTATGGCAGATAACTTTCTTCTGTCCCCAAGATCAAATAAGTTAAACCGTGTGTCTATCACAAATCAACTCAAAACTGCTTACTCTTTAAAAATGTGAGAGAAAACTGACTGATAGAAGCTAGAGTCTAGATGAAAAATTTTTAGGGGTTCACAGGAGCAAAAGAGAAAAATGTGGTCCAAACCACAAACACAAGCATAGTATAATTAATCCAATGGCAACATGAGGATAGTTTGGAGACTCCCAGAGTCAAGAAGATGCAAACAAGCAGACTACTTAACAAAGAGTAAGACTCAGACATCTACTAGGGAAATTTTAACTATATATCTTTCAAAGATTTTACTGTCTAGCAGGTTATAGAAAACCTGCTAAATTTTAAATTAATCTGTTTCAGACACAATTTTGTCATCAACTCAACTCTCTAAACACTCCTAGCAGAATCTCAACCTCATGCCCTGTCATCAAAGGGATCACATCTTTTGCTAAATGCTAAATACCAGTCCAGGGCCAGTGATGAAGCACACAGTTACGACAAATACAGTTAGTCCAAATCCCCTCAGGGAGTGATGTCCTGAGTCCAGTTGTGGGATCCAGACCTGGCCAATGGCAGGGAAGTGGATTTACAAAGACACAAAGCCGAGCTGGTAGAATAGCTCTACTTTTCCTGTCTGGACTCAGCGTTGAGGACTGCTAAGGCTGGGGCAAGCCTGAGGCTTAACGATAGAGAAAGATGGGGTGGCGGGTGGGTCATGAGCCTAATGGTGTCATCATTGAGTCCTCAAATTGACCCGTTAACTACCTTAACTCTAACTGCTTATTCTATGAGACATGGAGCCTTACATTTCAGTCTAATTTGCAACCTTTTATCATCTGCAGCTAGAATATCATAAATGATAGCCTTCTGTTAGAGTTTCTGTAGGTATGTGCGCACACACAAATGCATCCTAAAACGGAGCCATATTACTTACTGGTAGAGAGCCCATTTATATATTCACACATTTGATCACACATCCAGCAGGATGGGAAAAGATGACTATACTCACAGCTGAACCTCATTCCCTAGAGTGGATGGTAAAAGGTGCTATAGATTTATAAATTACTCATATTATTTATAAGCTGAAAACCCATTCACCTAAATGTTAGGTTTTCTCTCATTCTGCTTTATCTTACAAGTGATGCATACAACAGGGGTCTGTCTGCCGTGTCCCTCTGACATTCTCCATCTGCCACAATATTTATGTTCACAGAGTAATATGTCATGAGTTTGATAAAATATTAATGCTTATAGTTCCCTGAAATAAGACAGTTTTCATTTTTCACACTAATAAGTAAACTGGTAATATCAAAGATTATTAATGTTTTTCAAAGAACAAGCCTCTATTAGATAAGAAAAATTCATGTATCAACAAAAAAATAAGAGACAAAGCCAACAAAGGAAAAATAGACAATTTGTTGTTTTCTATGATACTTTAAACTAGTTTAGAGTAAAAAAAATATTTATGTATCACTCACTTTCAGAAAACATTTTCTTGGTAAATACCAACAGAATGTTTAAAGGGTTATATAAACAATTCCACAAGATTGTAGTCATTCAGGTTCATGTCAGCTGGGACAGGAGTCCTATGGTCCCTCGGGTCTATACAGTAGAGTTTGCTTCTTGCCAGGGATTAAGTAATGAGATCTCAACTGCTCTATTGCTCAAGCTGGACATTCTTATCTTCATTCTGAATTTATTTGAAATATCACATGCATCTTGCTAAAGAACAGAATGTAGGCAAAGGAAACATAATATCTCAAAAGTATGAGCTTTATCTTGTTATAATTTATCAGTTGCCACTACACAAACATTGTTATATAACTCAACCTTGTGCATATTCTTATCCATCTAAACATTTGCAATTTGATGTAGATTCATCAAACCCTTAAGGAAACAACCCCTATGTGGAATGGGCTTTGAGAACAACCAGGAACTTCCTCATGCAAGGCAAGGGCTCCGCCACTGGCTGCTCTTCAGCCTCCTACCACACCGTTCTTCCATGCATCATGCAGAAGTCTTTATTCAGAATTCCCTCACTTTAAAAACTAACTTTTTTTTATCAACACTTTGAACTGGTAAGTTGCTCTCAGTCTTCCTATTGAATTTTCATTTTCCATATTTGCATTATATTATAATGCATGTTTTTTGCTTAGTTTTATACTCACATCCTTGGATTTATACACATATCATTTTATATTTATTATCGGTCATTTTTATATTTCTTACCAAGTTGTATGTAAGCATTTAAAGTGCCGTAGAGGAAGACCAGGCACATACAACTTTTACATAATTAGAGAAGCTATTGCTTAACCAAGAAATCATGCCCGGGAATAGAAAAAAAAATAAGAGAGAGAGAAAGAGAGAGAGAGAGAGAGAGAGAGAGAGAGAGAGAGAGAGAGAGAGAGAGAGACCAACTTTGAAAAGTCTGTTGACTACTGCCATACTTTGAGTTACTCCTGTTAGAGAGGTCTAATGTTGAGCTTCATCTCGTTAATGATTCCCCTGTAAGCTTCCCTCAGAACTCTGAAAGAATAAAAATTCAGTATGTCTCCAACCAAGGGATAAGGAATTAGAAAAGGACTCAGACTCCATTTTGGAACATTCCAAACCTCTCATCTTTCCACTCAAAGCTGTTATCCTCAGAAATCTAATTGTCATGTCCAGACAGAGGCCTAGCCTCCCCTTATCCGTGATTTCATCACACAGTCCATTGTTACTTTCCTCACATACTTGTATCTAACCAATTACCCACTGTGACTGCATCATCTCCCACACAGGTGTGGCAACAACCCTAAACCTCATAACTGTTATTAATCCCACCTTCCACTCTAGCACAGTTTGCCCTTTCTAATATAAACGCCTCTGTAAGGGGGCAGGCATCTCTCACAGTGTTCCAGAATTACTCAGAAAGAAGGGGTATTGTTGTCATGATATATGGAAGGAAAAGCTACTTAGCCTGCCTGTTAAAACTGGGTTTCATGTTGGTTCTTTAAGCTCCAGGCACTTAATAGCCATTTGTCCAGATGTGTGGCTACTGATACAGTAATAGTGTTTATATTATAATGTGAGCCTGTAATGCAGGGTTTTGTTTTGTTTTTTTTTTTTTGTTTTGTTTTGTTTTGTTTTTTAAAGCTCTTAAAGGTCAATAGAACTTCAAGCTACTCACCTCCCAGGAACCATTCAGGGCAGCTAAGCTTAGACATATCTGGACTAAAAGCAGACCTGTAGCTGATAGGCACCATTTGGTTTCATTTTCTGAACTGGAGGTTTGCCAGATTTTTGTTTGTTTGTTTGTTTGTTTTGTTTTTGTCAGTTTTTTTTTTTTTTTCATGAGGAACAGATTCTGGGGCACACGGACATCTCAATGGCAACTTTGTAACTTTGTTTTATATAGGACTGGCCATAGCTGAGATTGTGTTCTTATAGATTTTTTCTTAATTTTGAGATAGTAATATAATTACATCATTATAGCTTTCCCCTTCCTCCTTCCAAGCCCTGCCATAGATCCATCCTTTCGCTCTTTCAAATTCTTGGTCTGTGTTTCAATAACTGCTGTTCCATACATATCTGTGTGTTTTTAAAATGTAGAATGGTTCAAGTGTTAGATGACAGGAAAAGTGGTGTGTTATATTACAAAGTGTATTGTGTCATTACCTTGGTTAGTCAGTTAATTCCTTAATGGTTTTTGTGTTCATCCATCCTTAATCAGGTCTTCTAAGGGAAAGCAGGATGCCCATCATCTGAGTTCATACGTGCAGACTGAATGCTGCCAGAACATGACTACAAAGTGAGTGAGCCGTGGCTTGGTTCCTGCTGGTGCCAAGTGTGGTGGCAGAAGCAACGGGAAGAGGGATGAGCTGAAAGTCATATTCAGAGAACAGGATGACCTGCATGGAAGACGTCCAACTGCCATTGGGCGCATTGTGTAACTCCTTGTAATCCGAGCCTTGGGAATCCAAACATAAAGACTCACCTAATTATGCCCCACCCACTTAAACACAGTGGCTGTGTCACCTGACCCCAGGAACCGCCACTTCAGCATTGGGCACACAGTGCTGCCAAACGTCCTTTTCTACCTGACTCCCATGCCTCCCAGCACTTGGACCTACGAAAGCTTTTCTGGTGATTTCAGGGGTTTCTGGGGCCTGCCACCAACAATGTTCCTGGATTACTTAGGGTTCAGATTTCTTTCCCGTGTTTCCAGAGTACACATACAATGTTTTGGGTGATTTATTTAGAACCAAACTGAGAAACCCTAAAAGATTTCTTCTTGTTGTACCAAGAACTTGGTACACAATAAAATGAAAACTGAATGATTGTGTTGCTAAAAATGCCAATATAGAACTCCACTAGTAAAATATACAGTGTGCACCATAAATATTGCTAATTTTATAAATATAAATATTGACCCCCCCAGCCAGCTATTACCAACAGATAAACTGAATAAACTCCAGATTAAGCTTTTATCAAACTTTTACAGTGCTCAGATGAATAGTTGATTACAGATTCAGCAAACCAATATAAGTCAAGTTCTTTCTGTAACATGCCCTGAGACATGGTGGTAGTTGAGCAAGTCATTTCCCATTAAAAATGAGTGATCCACTGACAGTGATGTAGATTAAGGATTTCTGTAACTGGAAAACTTAGAAACAAACCTAATTCAGAACTCATATTGTAAATGAGCAGAGATTTTATTTTACTTGAACACATTGGACACAGCAGTCATGAGTTTACTCAACCCTCAATGGCAGCTTTGGCGAGGAACGGAGCAAGTTCTGAACACCATCCTGAATAGACACAGACACCAGGGTACCAGCTATCTAAGGGAACAAATGAACTCTGACCCGGAAGCTTTATCTGTAGAACCTTGTAAATAACACCTTCCTCATAAGGTAAAGAAAAAAATAAGTAAAAATATCAGTGAGTGATAGAAAATGATAGCGGCAGATGTTGTCACAATAATGATAATCAATCACTCTTCTAGAAACAGTCTAGTTCAGGTATCATTAACAGGAGTAATGCATGTTTCTCAGTCCAGCTGTGAAATCCCATAGGCAGCAAAAATTCAACGATTCCCAGAAAGAATTAATGGCTTTTTTCCCTCGTAAACAGCTATGAGGGTTTGCATTTTTTGATGATGTAACTCTTCAATTTTTAATTGCTTTGACAGTATCATCTCTCTTACTCAGACTCTCGAATAGAAATGAAATCGCGTGCGAGTGCACTCTCCTAATTCATGAGAAGCACGTGCTGGGAAACCCCATCGTACGAACATTTCCAGGGATAACTAGGGTGGGACTAACTCGGGGTGGGGGAGACTACCCACACATTAGAAATTTAAAAACAGATAAATATGGAAAAATACAGTCAGCCATGGTGACACACAGACACCTTCAGTCCCAGCACTTGGGAGGCAAAGACAGGTGGATCTCTGGGTTTGAAGCCAGCCAGGTCTGTAGAGTTAGTTGTTCCAGGACAGCCAGGGCTACACAAAGAGACCTTTACTCAAAAAGAAAGGAGAACAGGAAAAAAAAAAAAAACATTCCTAGAAAAACTGCAGTAATTGAGCTACTCAGACAAAGGGTTTCTGTTGATCTTGTAATTTTTCAGCAACGGCTGGTGACGTCATTCACGTTGCTGGGGCAGATGTATCCCACAGCCCCTGCCTTCAGGTGGAGCACGGGCAGCTGGCACTCGAGCTATTTCCTCCTGTGTCAACCTGCGGGTTCTCACAATGATGTCCTTGTTGGGATTTTAGAGGACGAAATCCTCTTAGTTAAGTCTTTGGTTTAAAACCTACAAAATCCTGGCTCCTTTGGATCGAGTCTCAACAGCTGCTGCCCATACTACAGCGGTTCACTAAGTAACATCCTGCAACCTTCCTTCTCGCGGGCTCCAGTCTCGCAAGTGCTACTCTAAGATCCTGTATTTAGAAGAACAAAAGCCACCTGCTATGGTCTGAAAGTGGCTCCAGTGTTGAAGGCTTGACCCCTAGCTACAACGTTGTTTTGAAGACTGTGAGGCCTTTATGACATGGTGTCTGGCTAGAGGAAGCATCAGGCCTTGGAAAGTTATCTCAGCCCCTTTTCCAACCTGTTTTTCTGCTTCACAGTACAGGTCAAAAGAGGCCTCTGCCTTGCTTCTCCTGCCTCCAGGAATGCTGCCATGACAGGCGGAAATGCCCCCCAAACCCTGGGCCCAAACGAAATTCTCTTCCTTCCCTCTGCCAGTTATTTTGTTACTTTATTGCAAAAATAACAATACACCATATTTGCTATAGTTATTTTTAATACATTCTTTGGAAATAGGCAAAAAATTAATTAACAGATGACAAAAGTTAAGATAAGATCAGAATATTGCTTTTATTGTAAAAATTACTATTCAATGTATTACACCAAGCAAGAGCCAAGCTCTTTAACCTTCAGTCCTATGAGTCAAAACAAGGCAGGCAGACTCCATAATTACAACAAATAAAAGAACCCCATTCTATCACTTATAAGATCAAACAATACCATTGAAAGCAGGGCGGTGGTGGCACACACCTTTAGTCACAGCACTTGGGAGGAGGAGACAGGAATATCTCTGAGTTCGAGACCAGCCTGGTATACATGGTGAGTTACAAGATAGCCAGGGCTTCACAGAGAAACCCTGAGTCAAAAAAAAAATGGGTAAATGAATAAATAATTTGTTAATTTACTGAAGCCATAAAGGGGACTTAAGTCTGTCAGTTTCTGCACTTGCCTGATCAGTAAGGAGCTGAATGAATAAATACCATAAAACACACTGTTTATGTGCTCAAATTCTACTGACATCTTAGATGGGAAATATGAATTATATCTATATTTACATAGACACTTCCTAATTTAAGGTCATCCATGAAAATCATGCTGACCATCACAGGAAAGTAATGACCTAGATTCATTGCATGTTGCCTGATGCTCACCTTGATGTAATGTTCACCTTTATCACTGGCTACCCAGGTGCTTAGGATGTAGGAGGTCCTGAGAAACCACTGTCAAACTAGCTTACTGCCTATCCATTGCTGAACCCAGGGCTGACAGGACAGTCAAACCTGAAATCATTACCACACCATCAAAGGCATACTAATTAGCAAGAGGCATGTTGCATCCATAACCTCCTCGGGACAATTCTAAGTAACTACTTTATTTTCGCAATCCTGATGTATTATTGGGCTATTTTGAAGTCTTTGGAGAGTCAAATTACAGTCCAAATTCAATAGTATAGGATATTGTAACCTATATTATTACCTTACCTGCCTAACTGAATAATCTAACTATTCTCTCTCTCTCTCTCTCTCTCTCTCTCTCTCTCTCTCTCTCTCTCTCTCTCTCTCTCTCTCACACACACACACACACACACACACACACACACACACATACACAGAAATTCTGGGCAAAAGCAAGTGAATCTCTCCACAAACAGCTCTGTGGTTCGTTGTGAATGACCATGTCAGCAAGGCTGATCCTTCCTCTCCTGCTGGATGCTACAGGCATAGAAACTAATGAATTATATCCTAGGAGCGTTTTAATTTTGATAACAATGCATTCAAAGTCAATTAATCATCTTATTGATAGGCAGTATGTGCAAATACAAAATTAATAGCGTGCAGTTGGAACATAATTGAAATTCTATCAAAGAGGAAATTAAAAGGACTCTGGATAATAAATCATTCGCCCTTTTCTAAAATATTAGTGCAAAAAGTGAAATGAAAACAACAGGCTTTTAGTCACTTTGGACACATTGATCTAGGTTTAGACTGTTTCTACTTTTCAATACATGGATCCAGCCTCATATTTTATCAATGAGCCTTGTCTAGTTGGTACTAATCACTCTCAAGGCTATCACAGCCCCTCCATACACAGTCTACTACTTCTGCAAACAAACTAGTATGCAATCACATCTAAAGATGCTATTACTACTTCCTCTTTGTTGCTATAGTGTCCTTGAGGAAAGTATATGTTCTTTGAATTCAGACAACATAGCATGTTTTTCTTGTTCTCCTCACAGAATCCAATACATCTTGAATGATATAGGAGATACACCCCCCCAGGCAGCCATTCTTATAATTCTAACTTACATTTTTTTTGAGATTACAATATAATTACAACATGTCTCCCTTCCCTGTGAGCCCTTCAAACCCTCTCCTGTACTCCTCCCCACTCTCCTTCAAATTCCTGGCTTTTTTTCAATATTCATTATTCAATGCATATATGTATACACATATATGTTGCTCAATACACTCGCTCATTCTATATAAGCTTACTCGCCTGCATGTTCAGGTCTGATCATTTGATACTGAAAACACCTCTCAGGTTTTCAGCTTTCTTCTGTTTTCTCTAGTTCTTTTTGTAAGGTTGAGGCATGAAGGTCTTTCCCCATTCACTTTGGCATGTCCACTGGTGTTGTCCTTGGTATTATTATTATCACAATTTTGCACTTAGAGGGCTTCATATAGAGATTGTTTCTCTCCATCAACACGTGAGTTCTAGGGACTGAAATCAGGTCCTCACACTTGGCAGTAAGCAATTCTATCCCTGAGCCATCTTGTCAACCCCTCAAATCTAAATATGTTTATACTCAGCAGTATGTAGCAATCAATGGGAAAGAACATATACGCCCAGCACAGTTGCCAAAAATAATAAATTCTACCTCATCCTCCAAGAAATGAAAAAATGTGTGACCTGAACTGAGGAGACAGCAACCATGAGCACCTGAGTCGAGACACTCAACAATTAGTAGCTAAACTTAGCAACTAGAGACTGTAATCTCAGTCCTGGGTGCCTGGGGTTCCTGATGCTCATTGACCAGGCAGTCTATTCAAATCGATGAACTTCAAGTTTAGTCTTGAAGTCTTGTCTCAAAAACTAAACTAAAATAAAGTAGACATGGATTGATAATGAAAGCCAACATCAAACTCCAGCACCCTTGTGCCCCCACCCACACACACACTGGTACACACAGGAACACGCACAGACACCACAAACATGTACAACGTATGTCTATGTACATACACGTTTGCGTATGTGGCATGTAAGTGGCTTTGAGCAAAACATGAGACTAAACTCACAGGAAGACAAAGAGAAATTGAGAAAGGAGAGTGAAAAGGAAAAGTTAATAAGGCCACAAATGAGCTGAGGGATGATTCACTGAGACAGCAAACACCACAGACCTATTAAAGGTTAGCTCTGCCGCATTAAAAATTAATCCATTTTCATTAGGGTGACTCAAAACAAGTGAATGTAGCCAAACTTCCACAGAAAACAAGTGAGATTAGATAACCCACTATTTTAACTGCAAACGTCAACAAAAGAGATACCAGGATTAAGAGATCCTGGTTAATTAAACATTAATGAGAGCTACAAACATACCAAGTCTAATGTGCTGTTACCACATACACTGTTTAAAAACATAGGAAATAACTGAAGAATTTTCAAAAGATAATTTAATAAATTCTTAGCAGTTTAAAGTGTGAAGTTCGTCGAGTAGATCTAGAAATCATTGCTATAGAATTCTTTGATGAGGAGCACCAGATTGCAATCAGTCTCTGTAAACACATCCTTCACAGCTCCAGGTGTCCTCGATGCTTCCATACAGCCATGCACAGCCTCAGTTATTCTCCTAACTGACTGTTAACAGTACTGTGAGGGTACAGGAGCTACACCAGTGGATCCAAGCATTCCTGCTCTTGAGCTCACGGAAGTCTAGACTGGACTGTGCAGGATAATACCCTCTGTGGTGGACACCTGTCCCCATACCAGATACCATGGTCAACAACATGGTGACAACCTTTTCTTGAATTTGAACATAGTATAATTTTTTGTGTAAATTAGTAAATATTTCTTGTAAACAAATAGAATTTAAGTTGCATGATTAGAATAAGACGTTCATTGTCCATTAAAAGCTGAAAACTCAGGGCCTGGTGTGTACACACAAAAGGACCAGAGCTCCACACTGACTCTGCAAATGAGACAAAGGTAAAAATAACAAAGGAGAACACTGTACACACCACTGTGCTTTCTGAACAGCTAGGAACTGTCCTAGCAACTGAAAGGAAGAGAAATGAGAAAATCACTAAGTCTTTCAGGCACTAGAAGCCCAGGAGAAGCACACTCAGCCCCAACACACTCACTCAGCCTTCAACACACTCAGCCCTTGACACCTTCACCACAAAAATACTTAGCCCCCGACACACTCAGCCCCCAACACCCTCAGCCCCCGACATCCTCACCCCAATACTCTCACTCCCAATATACTCAGCCCCCAACACACTCAGCTCCTAACACGTTCAGTGCCAAACACATTCAGTGCCCAACACACTCACCCCCAACACACACAGGCCCAACACACTCACCCCCAACACCCTCAGCCCCCGACACCCTCAGCCCCCCAACACACACATATACTATAAAATTGATGCTTGCTGAGCAATAGTGGAGGTAGACTTTTCCATTCACTTCTTTTATTTATTTATTTTTTATTTTTTTATTGAAAAGAAAAAAAATTTGCGCCTCCTCCCAGCCTCCCATTTCCCTCCCCCCATTCACTTCTTTGAAGAAGAAAAATTCAAGACTTGAAATTGATCCAAGAAGAGGGTGTGTGTTGACTATTTGTTGAAAAAGTGGCATAGTTTTGGGCAGAAGTGATTTCTTTATGAGAATCTTATGTTGTTGGTAAAGAATGTCCATTAATATCTGCTGCCATGTCCAGGATTTTTTTTTTCCTCTTTGTTTTTCATGACAGGGTTTCTTTGTGTAGTCCTGGCTGTCCTAGAACTCACTCCATAGACCTGGTACACCTTGAACTCAGAGATTGCCTGCCTCTGCCTCCTTAGTGCTAAAATTTAAGGCATGCACTATCACTATGAGGAGATCTTTAAAAGGGTGGGACTGTACATAAAACAGCAAGCAAGAGAAATGTAATTGACTATTTTAAAACCTGATATTAATTTTTAGGTGCAAATGAAGTGAACAGAAAAGTCTTTGCTTTAAACTAAACTGAATTGGTCTCCTATTGTTTACAGTGACAACAAAAACCTGGCTCCATCATAAATCTACCAAAGGATATTTGAATTCATTATATTCACAGTCACACTCATTCCTTCAAAGTCAACATCCTTTAGGCCAATCTCCCATGATCTTCCTATTCCTTCTCTCCGACACATGCAGACATAAGACTTTGCCCATAGTAGACATGTCTGTGGAGTCCTGTACAAATTGGTTATCTCCTTCCACCATGTAGGAGATGAAGCATCTACATTAGGGCATCAGACTGTGGGCAAGCCTCTTTGTTGAATGAGTCTTTTCTCAGGCACAGGAACCATAATCTTACCAGGAACCCCGGGGGCTCAGACATGAGAGCTATCCAGAAATCCCACTAACTACTCCTAGAGATGAAGGAAGTCATGAAAGGCCCTCAGCAAGCATATGTAATGATGAAGAAAGCTGTTGAAAGAGGCTTACTGATCATAGGAAGTCTATAAGTCCAAGAGTGAAATACCAGGGGCAGGAAAGAGAAACTAAAGATCTAAGCCCAGGGAGAGGTAGTGAAAAGAAATGCGTAGAAATGTGCAAGGAGTGGACACGAAGAATAACCAATCTTACATTGGCAGTTAGACAGGAAAAATAAGACACTGAGGGCAATATAAAAGATGTTTCTGTTGGGGCATGCCGTACTCACAGCAACACCAGAATAGTTTCAGGAGGAGAGAGAAAGCTCACACTGAGAGAAGTCCAAGGCATGAGTGTGAGCTCCTGGCTGTGGAATCGCCAACAGAACAATGATTGACAAAGGAATCCTAGGAGAAACACTCCTACAGAAAGCCCCGGCGCTTAGCCAGCCACATGCAGTAGCAATGCTCTGACTCCTGACTACTTCAGCTTACTTCATAGCTCCAGACGGTTGATGCTATGAATACATGCACGGCTTCAGTCACTATCTTAGAGATGCAGTTCTGAAAAATCACATAAGCACATCTTCTATGCAACTTAGAAAATTTTAGTATTCTGTGAAATCCGCTTCAGAAGGTTTTTGTTTGTTTGTTTTTGTTTTTTTTTTTTTTTTTTTTTTTTTTTTTTTTTTTTTTTTTTTTTTTTTAGAAACTAATCCATGAAGACACAGGACAAAAGTGGATACAAATAATCCCATAATTAAAGAGTGAATTTTGATTTGTGAGTCTGATCAGTGCAAATGTTCAGATAGCACACCTGCCAAGGAAACGACTGAAAGAGAAACAAGCCCATTTATGCCAACTGTGGCCTACCGAACAACAGTAAACAGACAGCATAACCAATTTTTGTTAAACAGCCGTTCAGTACAGCTTGTGCTATAATTCAGACTGACTTAAATACCAGGGAAAAGTAAAAGTAGACAAGATAATGATGTGTGACGTCCAAGATAAAGCATTACATCGTTTTCAGGACCGAAGGTACCATCATTGACATGACATCTGCCTTTACGAAGGCTGACTTAATAATGTCTTGCCAGTGACTCAAAACAAGGTTTTCAATAAACTTACAATAATCAAAATAAGGCAAAATAAAAATGTGAGGATTGACCATGGCAGTTAAAATGGACACAGCTATCATACGGGTGCAGTGAGAGTATGGAATAATTTACAAGAAACTTGTACTTAAATGTAATTGAGACTAGATCCACGCAGCTAATGAACGACTCTTGGGTTTTACTAGTGCAGAGAGCTAGAGTCATTAGCAACCACCTTGGATTTTCATCTCTGCAGTGCCCTAATTTCTCCTGGGTGACAGGGAAGGCGGTTGGGATTGAAAGTTCTTTCATTCATCATTAATTGTGCCTTTAGGCACAGTAGTAAATTTTACAGAAGCCCTAACACCTCTGAGACAAGGGCTAGCAACACCTTAAACAGCTGTAAACATTGACTAGCTTATGAGATGGGTTGGTTGTGAAAGTCCATCGTTTGCTTAGTACAAAAAATTACCATCTTTCAATCACATATGGGATGACTTCCTCATTTATAAGATCCAAATAAGAATCCATGCACAGCACAATTAAGGAACTTTTAATATAATCATTGACAGGAATTTTAAAAACTTTAAGAAACGGTCTTGAGTTTGGGGGTGGTAGAGCTTGTGTGTTACAGTGAAGCTGACTGAGCAGACTCAGATGCTATACAGTTGTTTCCCCTTGACTGAAAGATTCCAGATGGGGGGTGGAGCCCATGAGACTCAAGAAAATCCCAAGAACCTCCCAAGATTCACAAGCTCCTCTTGGAGAACATGTAAGCTGTGAGCCAGTACTGGGGGTGAAAGAGTCTTTGGTCTGCCGCTGTCATGCAAAGGACTTTAATCACGCCTTTTTAATGTCACTTAATCTGGGATGGGATTTTTCAATGATACAGGTGCCCAAGTCACCCATTCTGCGACAAACGACCTCTCACCCACACTTCCATGATGAACAAATTCAGCAGTTCTCTGAGCTTCATTAGGCCAAATCTGTTCTTTCATCTTACGTTGCTCCATCATTCTATGTGCAAAGAAATACACTCTCCAGGAAAAGGAACCCATCACTGAAGCTCAGATACCTCTCATCAACAAAGTCTTCCCTGGCTATTAAACAGCAGCTGCCAAGTGGAGCCTGGGAGTCCCTAGCCTGCACCGTGGTTTATTTCTCTGCTTGGCATGTGTGTGTCACATGATAAAGCCACACTTAAGTGTCTACTATCTATCTTTGTTGCTGGAAGGTAAACACCACAAGATGAAATATGTGCCGTGGTCTCTACTGCTTAACTGGTGGTGTGTAGCAGGTGCCCAATAAATATTTGCTTAGTAAAAGTATGTGTAGAAAATAAATCCATGTGGAGGCTATCTTTAAAAAAAGAAATGGAACATTGGACAAGGAAGCTCATGCTGGCTTCCATCCCCATGTCATTGCAAGTCTGCCCTCGGAATGACACAGTAGCCAGAATCCAGGCTATGCCACACAGAAAGGATGAAGACACAGGGGCTGGCTGTGGCTGGGAAGAGTCTTGGAACTAGAAGTAAAGGCCAATTTCAAACAGAGTCATAAAGTGTGGCAATGTGTAGATGCCTGTTAAGCAATGAATGCTTCTGGAACTGTGCAGGCCAGACACTGCTTGGATGCCTCATGTTCACAGTTTGGTTAAGTTTTCCGAAAAAGTCTATTGAGTAGCTCTGGTAAGGTATTTCACATAATCATGTTGTGCTGACTTCATATCCACAGGTGGTTTATTCTTCATGTGCAGCTGCATAAACTGAAACGTGACTCGGAGACACTGATCAAGTGTGTCTACATAAGGCAGACTGGAGGAGCAGAGGTAGGGTTTAGAGTTAGCCTGGGACTGCAAACCTCCCCTCATCTAACTGTATGGAGTCTCCATCCCCAGTCACTGTTTGGACTCTGTATCCAATCTCTGATTCAATCCCCAAGAAACACCACTTACTCAGACACTAAAGTAAATCCACTTAGAAAGAGAAGAGCAGAGTCTCACTTTAATTACAAGAGAGAGGCCATTCTGGGTGCCCCAGGGGCCCCTGAGTTCTGCACTACAGACCTGACAGGCATATACACTGCCCATGCTGAACATATTTCAGAGAGATAAATCTCACTGCTTACAAGTTAATCATACAAAATGCCAAAAACCAATCCATGGTAGCCAGAACAAGTACATTTCATGTGGGAAAGCGGAAAAAAAAAGGATGTATGCACATACTAGCTACATATTTGCATGCATATACATGTCCACAAGTGTAAGTGTAATGCATATATAATATACATTTTTCATGCTACTACTTCCTGGAGTTATCAAGTTGGAAATGTGAAATTTTTAACAGTGTTTCCTAAGCCCAGTATATTCAACAAGACACCTCACTTAAACATATAACCAGTTTATACTTCTTACGGCCCTGCATGTTAAGTATTGCCTGATCTTTAAAACTGTATCTGTTGCTAAAGATAGTAAACACAATTTCATTTCATTGTTTATAATTTTCAAATAGTTGCTGCTTATGGGGAGAGAGAGTTGGTTTTACTCTTTTTTTTTTGAACGTAAACTGGGATTTTATTGTTTTGATTTACAGAGTTGCTTTCCACCACTTGTAAAACACGTGATATAAAGGAATGTAAAGCTATCATTTTAAGAGCAGGCAGGTGAATAATAGCCGTTGACTTCCTGGTTTTTCAGCTTCGCCGTAATTAGAATTCTTTGAAAGTAGCTTAGGGGGATAGGATTTTTTTTTTTTAAGATTTATGATGTACTTTTAAAAATTCCTGAGCACGGGCAAACATTTATCTTTGAAGTTCTGGGATATAATTAAAGTGTAAATAGACTTTTGATTCCTACGGAGGTTAGGAGAGCATTTTTTCTTGCAGACCTGGGGTTCTGGCTACTTTTCATTGTTCTGAGGAAGGTTAGGTGAGGGAACAGGAAAGGGCGCACGAGGGTAACACGGACAGCTCGGTTATTCTTGGCACCTGTTACGTTTTTCTCAATTATGTGTAATTACGGACAATCTTAACATTTTAATCTTGGGAAATTAGAGTTCTGAGAAAAAATGTGACAATAATCTACAGTACTGCTTTTGTCTCTCATTAGCGAGACAGCATTCAACTGTTGTATCTGTTCTAGTTAATGACCCAGTGCTACTATTATTAACCATTGCCTATCTTAGTCAAATTTCCGTAGTTTTGCCAAAAGTTCTTAAGTTCCATGGTACTAGATTTATGCCAGATCAATGTGTTGGTTGCCTTGGGTTCCTCTTGTGGACTTTTCCTCAGGTTTTCTGTCTTTTGTTTGTTTCTGGTTGTCCCTTTTCTTGTTTCTGGATAGCGGAACCATGTTGTGTAGTCCTGGACAGATTTTTTTTTTGACACTTATACTTTTATTTTTTTTCCTTTTTTTAAATTTATTTATTAAAGATTTCTGTCTCTTCCCCACCGCCACCTCCCCTTTCCCTCCCCCTCCGCCAATCAAGTCCTCCTCCCTCATCAGCCCAAAGAGCAATCAGGGTTCTCTGCCCTGTGGGAAGTCCAAGGACCACCCACCTCCATCCAGGTCTAGTAAGGTGAGCATCCAAACTGCCTAGGCTCCCACGAAACCAATAGGTCCAGTAGAATCAAAAACCCGTTGCCATTGTTCTTGAGGTCTCAGTAGTCCTCCTTGTCCGCTATGTTCAGCGAGACCTGTTTTGACCCAGGCTTTTTCAGACCCAGGCCAGCTGGCCTTGGTGAGTTCCTGATAGAACATCCCCATTGTCTCAGGGTATGGGTGCACCCCTAGCGGTCCTGAGTTCCTTGCTTGTGTTTTCTCTCCTTCTGCTCCTGATTTGGACCTTGAGATTTCAGTCCGGTGCTCCATTGTGGGTCTCTGTCTCTGTCTCCTTTCATCGCCTGATGAAGTTTAATATTCAGGAGGATGCCTATATGATTTTCTTTGGGTTCTCCTTCTTATTTAGCTTCTCTAAGAACCAGAATTATAGGTTCAATGTCCTTTATTTATGGCTGGAAACCAAATATGAGTGAGTACATCCCATGTTCCTCTTTTTGGGTCTGGCTTACCTCACTCAGGATGGTGTTTTCTATTTCCATCCATGTTTTTTAAAAGGTCTCTCTGTTTAAACTTTTCTGTTTCCTCACAATCAGATGGTGGTCTATACAGATGACCACCAAAACACAGAATAAATTCCTATTGTGATCATGTTAAAAGAACATGCTACCCACAAAACGATCACTGCTAGAGTTACTCTGAATCACTCTGCTAAGGGAATATGTGTTGGCGTCTCTATTGTTTGATTGCTCTCAATATCTCATTTCCATATCTTTAAGAAAGAGGAATCCAGCAGTATTCCTTCCACAATGGGGCATTTGTCCAAAATTTGAATTTCATTTGCTGAAGAAATTTGTCTTTTTCCCCCCTTATTCATATGAGTGTGTGTATTAGTTTAGATGTAGAATTGTATATATACTTTATACAGTTATTGTGCCTCAGGCTACATTATAGGAGACAGCAGCTTTCAATAAAAAGCACAACAGCAATCAAAGACCTTCAGTGGTATCCCTCATCTAGTTTGCATTTTAAAAAAAATGATATAAAAAAGGCCCACCAGCTTGTGCTATAAAACCAGGTGGTTAGTATTCTATCACTTAAACCAGTCACTTACTAGATTGTTCCATAGAATAGTGAGTAGCATAAAATACCTATTATGTGTTTTCAAATTTGAGCATTAGTGGCTTCTCCTGTAATCTGTGATGATGACATCTATCAAATCCAAAATCAAATATTAAAATTAGCAGAAATACATTTCCATAAGATCATGAAGCTTTTGTGAGTTTTAACTTTCCTGGGATATAATATAGGAATGAAGGCAGGAGGAGAAAAAAACCTAGCAAGTTAACTATTAAAGTTATGCAATGGCAAAAAAAAAAAAACATAAAATTTCACAATCATAATGTTTAAGCCCTTCTATAATTTCACATGTACATAGCCATCTACAATCTTAAAGTGACCTTTTGAATCTCCAAAATATATAAAGAACTCAAGAAACTAGACTTTAAAATGCTAATTAACCCAATTAAAAAATGGGGCACTGATCTGAACAGAGAATTCTCAACAGAAGAAGTTCAAATGGCCAAAAGACACTTAAGGTTATGCTCAACCTCCTTAGCGATCAGGGAAATGCAAATCAAA
>NW_026067984.1:2088523-2145750 GCF_014885135.2 Alexandromys fortis | reverse complement strand
GGGAAAATATGAGCAAAGAAGTCAGGACCACGAGGGGTGCACCCACCCACGGAGACAGTGGGGCTGATCTATTGTGAGCTCACCAAGGCCAGCTGGACTGCGACTGAAAAAGCATGGGATAAAACCGGACTCTCTGAATATGGCGGACAATGAGGGCTGCTGAGAAGCCAAGGACAATGGCACTGGGTTTTGATCCTACTTCATGTTCTGGCTTTGTGGGAGCCTAGCCAGTTTGGACGTTCACCTTCCTAGACCAGGATGGAGCGGGGAAGACTTTGGACTTTCCACAGGGCAGGGAACCCTGACTGCCCTTCAGACTGGAGAGGGAGGGGGAGAGGAGTGGGGGGAGGGGGAGAGGAGAGAGAGGAGGGGGAGGGAAAAGGGAGACAGGGAGGGAAATGGGAGGCGGGGAGGAGGCGGAAATTTTTTTTCAATAAAAAATTATATTAAAAAAGTGACCTTTTGAAGATAGCAAATGATTAAGACTAACTCTGCGTTGAAAACCAAAGCTTATGAAAGGGTATGGTTTAGACATTTAACTGGCAATTTAACATTGCGCACTTATGTTGAAATGACGCTGAGGAACAAGCAATATTGAGGAGAGAGGTGACAGAATTCAAAACAGGTCACCGAAGAGGTAAGTAATGACTGACTGGGTGGGATCATACAGCCCTGACTGAGTGGTGGACGTAAGCGTACCACATCTTCACACTGTATGGCATCTATCACCATACAAGGCATATATCTACATGACAGCTTGGCTGGAATGAAGACATATCCCCATAGCTGGAGAAACAGTAGTGCGTATGTCTGGGAGGGTGTTCATTGCAAGAAGTAACGTTGAAATTAACAGACTCAAACACTAATATTTTGTCACATAAAAACTTAAAAGATTTTATATGTTCTTACTTTAGTGCCATATTTTTACAGAAGTGGCTCCAAATTCTATCCATACACTACGCATTTGCCAGCTCGTGTGTGTTAGGTGTAAAATATAAACTATTTTATATAAAGGGTGAACAAAGTCATCTCTAAACCTATTTCTAATGTGTTTTAAGATGACTAATAACTACCTGTGAACGAACAATAGCTACAAAATTAAATGGTTTGATCAGGATTCTACCTTACAAGGAAGAAAAGGTAGAGTCTCAATTTGAGGGACAAGGAAAATATTGTTGGGATGCAGACAAAAAAAACAAAGAAGGTACTAAGAACAAATCTAGTTCAGAGCTTGGAAACCAGAGTGGTTTATTTGTTGCTGTTGTTTTGTTTGTTTCTGGGAGTCAGAAAAGGGCCTGTCAGACAGGTAGCGATACCCAAAACCTCAGGATGGAAGCAGGGCAACTCACGGGCATCTTCAAAAGTGAAAGCAGCCGGATTCCTTGCCTTTCCTTTGCCTCAGTTCACCTGAGAACCTGAAAACTCAAGACCAAGAGGTCTGCCTCTCTTGACGTGAAGTGGGCTACAAGAGCTCACTGAATGGTAGTTGCTAAAATGTGCAAAAGCATGCCAAAAAGATACTGAAAGACTTTATCTGCTCCTTGGCACCTACAGCCAATGAAGTAAAGATTCCGCAGTATGGAATCCTATTTCATCCTGCAGCCAGAGTAGACAATTTTTAAGAAAAATCTCCAACAGGGTAGGCCAGTAGTTTGTTTAACAGTTTTACTGGTAGGCAAAGGCATCCATAACAAGTCACCCATTGAAAATGTGCGATTCAGCAATTTTAGTGTCTTTCCAGAGCTATGAAACTGAAATGTTTAACTAGATCATTACATTGACATTAATACAATTACCATTGCTTTCATTTATCCTTTAAGAACTACCTTTATTCTTATCATGATTCATAAGACACTGACTTAGCGCATTGTCAAAATAGCATCTGTCCTTCCGTAAGTCGGGACACTTTCAAAGGACTGAATGCCTGTTACCCCATGTGACCACTAACTTCTCATTGTTTTCTTTGAACTTGAGTTTACCCTGCCGGTGAGTCACTAAGGGAGCTGATGAGGAAGAAAAGGGTAGAGCGAGTTGAAAAATACTACACTCCTGTACCTCCTTTTCGTATCCACACAGCTGGAAAGTTTATTCCCCTAGAAGAGCCTTTGGCAAAGAGAAATACTCCCAATGCAAAAGATTCATACTTAATACAGAGCATGAAAATTATGGACACAGAATGAAACTGGCAGATTCTCTACATTCAGTTAACTGGATGTGAATGTAATCGAACAATTGTAGCAAAGTGACCCAAATGCCATCACACTTGAACATAAACTTTGCTAACATTTATACGTAATGCGATTTTCATTTCTATCTTGAGCATGATCTCATTTTTAATTTTCTTACATTCATATAGTGAAAGCACTTCCTAAATGCAGTTTTGAAATTACGGTTTCAAAATACTTATCTTGTAAAACCTTTAAGAAATTAATTTAATCTAACTTTAACCCAGCATTTGGAGTTAATAAGCTTTCAAACACTCACTGTTTAGAGAGAATTCTGCACCAACTACAAAAAAAAAAATACTTTTTTTTTCATAAGTTGATTCAGACTCCACAGCACTTGTGTCTTCCAACGCCCAGAGGAGTTTCAATTTGGTCCATGGCAGGGCAATTAGAGAGTTCAGCTGTGTGTTAAGGAGCATTGCCTTTGGAGCTAGAGGAACATATGGTGCTGGCATTGCTGAGATGAAACACCATGTAAACCATAAGCCATAGACGATCACATTTCCTTCCCTTCCAATAGCCTTGGGTGCTATTTAACTTAGCTTTTCTAAGAGTACCACCTACTCTATGCTGCTGTGATGAAACAGCATGGTCTAAAGAGACTTGTTTGAAAAACATAGAATTTATTTTGGCTCTTGATTCCAAATGGTATCATAGCAGAAAGACGTGACAGGCATGGAGGCAGGGGCAAGAAGCTGAGGGGTCAGACTTCTGACCACAATCATACAGCAGAGCCAGGACACTGGGAGTGGGGTAAGGCTATGAACTCTCAAAGCTCAGTCCCAGTGATGCTCTACCTCTAGCAAATCTGCACTAATTCCCCAAACAGCACCACCAACTGGGAGCAAAGTGCTCAAATATCTGAGCCTATGGGGGACATTCTTTCCAGATGACCACACTAACATTATGCTTCTATTTATAAGGGACTATGCATAAGGAATTTATTCCAAGTTACTATCATTTCAGGATTGAGTATAGCTCAATGGTAAAGTACTTAAGTGATAGCCATGGGATCCTGGATTTAGACTCTAGAACCACAGAGCAGAGGAAAAACACCCGCAATAATCAACTTTTAAGGAGAAAGAGTTTATTTTTGCTCATAAGTGCATAGGTTTAAGTCCATGGTCACTTGGGCCTGTTGTGTCTGGTCCAGTGCTGAGTGAGAAACAAGGGGCAGGGAGCACAAAAGGAAGGAAACTCCTTGTCTCCCTTCCACTTTTTCGAACATGTAGTAACCACCTTTAATACACTGAGCAAGACGCTGAGGAGATGTTGGAACACAGCCTTAATTCTAGACTTTCGCATAGAGCAGCCACTGTGAGTTGCTTGACAGACACAGTAACATTTGGAAGTTAGAAGTGAAATCCTAGAGGTCATCTTGACACCTCTGGACCACTGGGAAACGTTAGCTCGAAAACATAACAAAATGTATTTATTTGGTACATTTTAGATTTTTGTAGCATGGTCAAAGTCTCAGGGAGGGATTAAATATTTTAATGATTAAGTCTTGAATTCATGAAGAGAGTTAACACCAATTCATACTAGCTCTAAATTTTAATAAAATTAACCCATACACCTGAATCTAACATCATTCCCAAATGATAGCATGTGTTAAAGAGACTACACACAGTTACACACCAACAAAGTCTAACCAAAGAAAATTCAAATCTATGAATCAAATTAGGTGTCTTTCAAGTCCTAAAAATGCATGGTTAAGAAAACTAGCTCATAGAATAGAGACACACTGGCCAATTTTCTAAATCTACTACTCTAGTGAACTGAATGAGAAAGATCCCCTCAGAGTCTTGGCATTTGGACATAGATACAAGTGTCCCTATGGGAAGTGACAGGCATTGATCACTGTGGCAGTTGTTCTCATAGGGATTTTTCCCTGTCCTTGCCTTTGTTCCTTCTTAAGTTTTCTTCAAGCACTTGATTAAATACATTGTTTATTGGTTGGTATGTAAAATGAAAAGTAATTTTTTAAATAAAAATAAGAGGGGAAAGAGGAAGAGACAAGTGTGGAAAGAAAGCGAATATTTTGGGGGATTCTTAAAATTAAGGTATGTATTAGGTTACAGAGATTAGGAACCAGAGACAAACAGCAAAGCACACACACACGTGCACATTCAAGATTTGTGCACTATATGGCATTTTGAAGCCAAGAGATAGATGAGTTATAATATAAAAACGAGAGGGGGGAAATCCACAGAATAAGTTTGTATCCATAATCTTTCATTTTGTTATAAATCATTAAATGGTCAGTTCAACATTTCATTTATTCTTTCTATAAATATTGAACATCAAAGAAATTATGACCAAATGCACAGGACCATGGGATGCTAATGACACATCCTGTGTCAATTTTCATTTTCAAGTACGGAGAACCCAAAATGATCAAAGCAGACAAAGACCATGAGCACTCGCAGGCAGGAGGAGGGGAAAAGGGTGAGTCTCACAAGGCACAAACACAGGCAGTATGAAAATTAAAAGACACTGAAGCTATTTAAAGAAGCAGAGTCTTTTAAAATCTGGCTTGTAAATGCTTAAGATGTGAACCTATTCTAAATCCAAAGAAACAACTCCGGAGCTGAGTCACTCGTGGGAGTCTAACTCAGAGTTCAGTAAATAGTTGAATCTGTTCTGTGGTAAAGTACATAAATAAGGTTATCAGGAACTATGTGTATAACATTAAGACCATTAAATATACTTCCAAATAATTAAATATTAAAAAATAATTTATTTTTTCCAGGGTGCCAAAACATATTTGTACTCAAAGAAAGAAAGAAAGAAATGAAAACCACAAAAAACAAATAAACCAAAACCATGCCTGCACTTCCACTCATTCCGTATAACTTTCCGTAATTCAACTGAACTATGAACAGTGACGTTGACTTAGAACTTTACTCCTCACATTGTCCATTTTGTTTTTATTTTGTCAGTCTCTAGGTCACTTCCTAGTACATAAATCCATCTAGTTTAATTCCTAAAGATTGAAATCTCATGAATTACACATCGATCCATAATAGGCATTCAAAGATGAAATTACTAGATTTGGATAAAAGAAAAGGGAAAAATCTTGCTTGATTAAAGAAAAGATGAAAGCCAGGCTCAGAATACTGG
This sequence comes from Alexandromys fortis, assembly GCF_014885135.2. Classification (NCBI taxonomy): domain Eukaryota; kingdom Metazoa; phylum Chordata; class Mammalia; order Rodentia; family Cricetidae; genus Alexandromys; species Alexandromys fortis. The sequence continues at coordinate 2,140,402 of NW_026067984.1, read as the reverse complement.
CCAGACAGTAAAGGACAAGGGTCGAGCTGCTAAGAAGAATGAAGGAGGCTCAAATGGTCAAGGAGGGGCAGGTCAATGCACAGACCACAAGGGTATTTTATACCCTGTGGCATGCTCTGCACTTGTCTCTTTAGGTACCCTTACATAATCTCACTGGTTGGGTTTCTTTGTCCCAAACTATAAGAGACTCTGAGAAGCATCCTTTGAGGCTGGTTTTGCTTTATCAAATTGAACATGAAATTTATTGTCTTCCAGTCCCTCCAAAGGCAACAAAAGACAAAGGAATTAACCCCAGAGGAAAATAAAAATATTTCTGCTTCTCCCTCTTCCTCCAGCCATCAATGACTTAAGGTTCAAAAAGAGCTAGCTCCTATCAGCTGACAGAGTGGGGTCCCTGTTCCCTCTCAGTGCAGAGGACAATGGAAGAGAGTCCCTGCTTCGCCATCTGCCCCAGGCTTATGACATCAGGGATTACTGATAACACTTTAAAATTGAGGCTTTCAAAATTTTGTTCGCCTCCATTTCAGATGGTCCTTTGAAGATACCAGTGTTGACAAGCCAGAGCTTGCAATGTCTTGAGAAGCCTAAAACCCTGCTCCAAGGCCCACACAAGTAGAGATGTTGAAAAACATTCTGCAGGTCACACATGGCGATACGCCAGATGTTAGAACACAAAATAAGCAGTCGCTAAATTATGGCTCTAAACCAAAGGACCCGGTTTGCTCACTCTGTTAGTTTGCCACTATATCGATGTGTCTCTGAAACCTCTCAAAGTCATTTACTATCTCCATATTACTAGAGGATGCTCCAAGAATACCAGGTAACTGGCACACATCGAATATGTCTTAAAATTATAATTTGGGGAGTTAATCTCCTTCAAAAGTTTATTCATTTCTCAGAACTCTGCATAGCTCACCCTTGCTAACATACATCTTTTTCCAAGACAGGTGGAGCAATTTCAGGCAGTAGAAAAAAACACATATAAAAGCCATGGAAAAGCACCTGCAAAGGCCAGCACCACTTAGGTACCTAAGGTGGAAAGATCTGTGCATCAAACCAGGTGTGAATGGCTTTGGAGGTGGGACAGCGCAGTGCAAACTCACAGAATCTTAAAGGCACCATTTCCTATGGCCTTGTGATGACGGTTCTAGAACTGAAGAAAAATGAAAACTTCTTATAAAGCTGAAACATCTTGTCCGAATTATTAGCTTATGATAATTAGGTACCACGAATACAAATTCATAGTTTTAATATAGATAAGCTTCAGTCTGGATTCATATCCATTTTCTTCTGGTTTCATTCCCTTGCACGTTAATCCCAGAGCTGACTTCCACACCTCCTTCTGCTGCTTCTGAGTGAGGTGAAGGGCTGTACTCAGTCACATACGGAAGACAACAAAACTTCCTGAGCAGATATAAACTCTGAAAGCAAAGGGCACAACAGCCTTAGAATTCTGGCAGAGCTTAAAACCAATAAGCGTGGATCCTTTTGTGTGGACGGTAAAATAGCAAAGAGTACCTATTATTAGAACATTTTGCCTTTCCTTTCCAAGACTAACCGTGGGACATTTGAAAAGACAACAGTGGCAATGCAGAGCCGGTTAGATCCCTCGGAGCTATAGGAAAAAAGAGTGCAATATTTCTACTGATAAGGAAGCCAAAACTATTGGCAAAGATCCAGGGAGGCTTTTGAAGGCCCGGATGACTCTCACCTCTGCTTAGTGCCTTTGCTTCATGATGTCTGTCTGGGGGAGGGTCAGTCGTTACTCTCTCCCAGTTTAAACACACACACACACACACACACACACACACACACACACAGAATTCCTGACATTCATCACACCTTAACTGTTCATGAGCACCACAATGGCCAAGGTCTCAGGAGTGGGCAAAAGCAAGGCTCCCCTATTTAGAAAGGAAGCCTGCTGGCCCCGATGCCCCGGCATGCTCCAGTCTCAGAGGCTTTGGACCACCCGGACATCAGCTATGCTAACTATCCTCTTCAACTAAAGAGGAGATATTTATTCAGAGTTTATACTTACGCTGAGACAGACATTTGTATGGATTTTTAAACATTACATTTATAGGCTTTTTAAACATAACATTTATAGGAGGTCTTTATTTGGTTTGGTTTTGCTTTGCTTTTCCTGTTTTAAATATCTGTTGAAGAGAAAACTCTCAGGTAGTGAAGGGTTCTTCAGTGTTTTATTTTAGGATATTTCTCCCCTTGAAGACTGTTCTGAACATTCCTCACAGAAATGTATATTTCATAACCATTTTAAAGCAGCTATAACACCTGTCCATCACATTTATATTACATGATTCTGTTTTTATAATAGCTCCAAGTTTTAGAAAATGTATAAATAAGAGAGATAATACAGGGATGTCTACTTCTCAGTATCAGGCCTACTTAATTTATTATTAGTAACATTAGTAAGCTTTGTTTTGACTAGGACTCACTTGGTAGAGATTATTTTCATATATCCTATAGATTTCTTACATTGTTTTCATTACTCTAGCTTTCCTTTTTACTTGTGTTTGTGTGTGAGCATGGATACACATGGGTGCATGCCCAGATTCTGTAAGAGAGCTTCAGATTCTATGGAGCTGCTATTAGAGGCCTTTGTGAGCCACTGACCTACAAGACACACACAAACTCTAGTTCTTGGTCTGAGCAAGTGCTCTTAACTACTGAGCCATCTCTCCAGGTTTGTTTTATGGGTACGATTGTTTTGCCTTCGTGTATGTATGCAGGCCACATACTTCCCAATATTCAGGCAAGTCAGAAGCCATCATGTCCCTTGAAACAAGGTGATAGCATGTGTGACGTCTGCAAGAATCACCAGCGCTCTTAACCACTAAGCTTGCTCTCCATCCCCCCCCTTTGTTTGCTTTTGAAATGAGGTCTCAGAGATCTTAGACCAACTCCCTGCTAACTAAATAACTTAACATGACCTTGAACTTCTGATTCCCCTGTGTCCAGAACACAAAGTCTGTATTATAGGTGTGGACCACCAGCAGCTAAGCTACAATCTTCAGGCACTTTCTTTAATTTTATAAAGCAATGCCTTTAAATATAGCATTCCCTAATCAAAATAGGCACGTTTACCTGACCGAGATAAAGGAAGTAAGCCTAAGCCAAATACACTACAGTTATCTCAAAGAGTTAAGATAAAGTTGAGAATGAGAGCTATGGCCGCCATCATAGAGCCTTTATGACCTAGGGGGAATCTGGACCTTGACACATCACTCTGAACTATGGAACAGGGCCAGTTTCCACAGCAAGCATCCCTGCCTTTGTGCTTTCTTGCCCTCTCAAGAACACCAGACAATCCGTGTGGATTTGAAATACTTTGGTCAAATAAAGCTAAAGAAAGATTGGCACAGTAGAATTCAGAAGAATCAAATTTGAAAACTGAGTAAGACGGTCACGGGAGATAGGTCAAAGACGGAGGGATGCAAGGGAGCATCCACCGCTTATACCCAGTAGCCACACAGACATGACTAGGAACAGATGCAGCGGAAACAGGGATGTGGAAATAATCAACAAATGGCCACAGGAAGTGTGGGCCTAGAAGACATTTGGAGAGAAAAGATGACAGGGTGTCTTGGAAACATCATCATGTGACTCATTTCTCAAGAATTGGGTACAAAAGCCCCTCCTTGGATAACCATCGGCTCTCCATTGCCAGCCCAATAGACTCTGGAAACCAGCAGAAAAATGTCAGGAAAATTCAGGAAATGGCTCATATGAGTGCAAACAGGAAGTTTGTGTGTACCTTCTTGAACACAAAAGGCAAGGTAGCATTTATAGTCCAAACTCGTCAACACTATCTCGAGACTGCATCTCCAAACATTCTGCAGTATTTGTTGAAATACACATACCTTTAGCAACACCTTAATAACTGGAATGAAGAAAACCTACTGACTGGTAAATTCTTTAGAAAATACCAAAGACATACTGAAAACAGGCAAGCAGAGCCTACAATTTTTTTTCCAATTTTATCATTTAGCAGCGCTGTGCTGGCTCATGCCTTTAATCCCAGCACTCGGGAGGCAGAAGCAGGCGGATCTCTGTGAGCTCGAGGCCAGCCTGATCTACAAGAGCTAGTTCCAGGACAGGCTCCAAAGCTACAGAAAAACCCTGCCCCCCCCAAAAAAGAAACAAAAACAAACAAACCAATTTCATCATTTGGAAAGTATTATTTTAATGTCAGTTTACCATATATATTATTTAATACATATATTAAAATTTATCAACCAGGAAAAAAATTTTAAATTCTCAATAACAGAAAATAACACTCATATAGTTCCCAGGTTTTAGGGGAGTTTTACATACTCCCTTAAATATATCAAACATAGGCAAAAGCAAAATTTTGACTTACAGGAATAATATAGTGGAAACACACAGGAATTCATGTATAAAGGAAAGCATTAGCTACATGATTATTGTAGGGCTGTTTTAATGTCTAAATTTAATGCAGTCTTAGAGCCTGCCTATAAGGGGCTGACTGAACAAAATATAAGTTGTTACCAGAGACAGGAATCGTGAGGAGCAGTAAAGACTGGAACAGGCCTAGTGCTACCTGGAGAGATTTACAATCCAGACAGCCTAAGCACTTTATATAATTTTCTTTTGTGTATGAATTTTCACGAGGGAAAGAAATGTTTCACAGATATTTTTAGTCCATCAATGACGTCAGAGAGTTGAACATCCACTGACAATAACAAGTATTTATAGATAAAAAACACCAAGGAAAGCTTGTACTGTGAACAAAGGGTTATAAATCATATACACGAAACCTTGCTTCTCTGAGAAAGGTGACTTGGATTAATATTCACGTGTAGAAAACTACGTGTAATGCAAGGAAACAGTAAATGGTTTTCGTAAGCAAATGTTAGGCATTTTTATTCAGAAAAAGAATCTGCAAATTACCAATGAGCCGCACAAACCATGCTGCCCCTATGTGTATAGTCCTTATGTCATAGCGTGATATGCCTACAAATGCACCAAGACGCTGATAGCACATCACTGCTAACTATATGACCACCAACAAATTACTGTAGCATATAACACAAACTATTAGGAAAGAGCAATAACGTAACATTTTCAGTACCAAGAAAACAATCTTAACACTGACTAGGTGCAATAACTTGTTTTTTTCAAGTCATATTGATTTAAGACAAAGACGGCCTTAGTATAAAATAGTAGACTTGAATTCCCGCTAAGTGGGTGACAAAGCCAATGTAGATTCTGCCCTTGTTTAGGTCCTGCGGTTTCTGGTTCAGTAATGTCTCTGAATGCAGTGGCTTCTCCCCCCCGCTTCTGGATGCATAACATCCACACCCACACTATTAATGAACTAAACTTTTTGTTGTACTATCTACGCATCACTAGGTAAGGTTGCTAAGCTGCACCCTCACCCTACCTGACCTCTACTGTAGACAACGCTACTTTTATTGATATTGAGTGTGGGTTTTCTTCCGGTCCCAGATATCATCTTACAGTACACAGGAGCATATTGTGTTGTAAACTTGTACTACTGACATGAACAGTGTGAACTCATTAGAAAAATAATTCAATGAGTCAGACGTACAAACAAGAAATAGCATGTGGGTCCTCTGCCCCGTAAAAGACAATCTGCCAGTTAGCAAGGGCCACGTGGAAACTGCCTGAATTTCCTTCCACACACCTAAGAAACAAAACCAGGCTCATCAAGGAGAACTTGGAGCGATGACCCACACAACCTGAGTAGTTAAGAAAACATCTGATTCATTTCAGTAGCAATGAGGAAGTAACAAGAGACTTGTGGATGGTGTGTATGAAATATAAGAACTAAATGTTTGGCATTACATATACAAATCATGATCTATGTATAAAAGATACCTCATAACATAGTTGTTGATATAAATGTGTCTTCCAATGAAATTGAGTGATCATAACATTCTGCGAATACTTCATTTCAGATGTGTGTTATACAATCATTTAAAGTCTAGCATTGACTCTTCCATAACCTTGACTCCCTAAATATCATCCCTACTCTATGGCGCTGCTAGAAAGAATCCAGTTCAGTGAAGGCAAAGGGAGAATGGGGCTGGGGATGTAGGTACTTGCATTTATCACATGCAAAGAGCTATTAGGGGCTACTTGGAGTGAAAGTTATGTGGTTGCTAGGCAACACAACTTTCCAGAATCAGTCATGAGCCAGGGAGACAGATTCACCGCTATCATACTGAAGAAGATAATGACCAGGCAGGCTATTAACATGTAATAGGTCTTTATGTAACTTTGGACTTACAAATGTGCATAGTTAGGGCCAGCAAGATGGTTCAGCCACTATAGACACTTGAGGCCAGGACTGACAACTTGAGTTTCATCTTCACGGTAGGATGAGAGATCTATCACCTGTAAACTGATATCTAATTTCTGTAAGTGTGCCGTGGGAAAGTGTACACACACACACACACACACACAAACACATATTAAATCAATAAATATTTATAAATGTCATCTTGAATTTGTAAATGTATACCTAGTGTGCCTATTTAAAAGCGATAAAAAAAAAAACTGCCTTGCAGGCAAAGCAAAGAACTCTAAAACCACCATCTTGTTATGATACTAAATCAGATGACCTCTGATGTCAGTACAGACATCAGAGTACTTAAGTCAGTTTCCAAGTGCCTTGAGGAAGTTCAGAAGTTGAATCCCATGAGAATTCTCTGAGATCATAAAATTACATTTAATAAACAAAGCCAATGCCACTTAGACTCCACCCTTAAAGGCTTCCTAGCCTTCAAAATTCTACCAGAAGCTGGGGAGTAAAGGTTCAAAACATGAGCTCATAAAGGGCATTACAAATTCACATCAGACATCACTTCAGTGATACGTAAGATAGAGTACATTCCTTGACAGAATAGAAACAATAATGAGCACGGTCAAACAAACAAACAAACAACAACAAGACTTCCTGCTTTAAAAATGGACTCTGTTAGCAAAATTAAAGAGTCAAGAGTGGATTAAAAAAAAGATTTAAAAGGATGGCATCTTTCCCTATAAAACACTAATTAAGTTCCTGGATGATCTTTTAAGAAATAAAGGCAAATATCTCAAAAATCCATCCAAGATTTGACAAAAAGGAAACTAATTGTGAAACCACTCTTAAATATGGTATGAAAAATACTGGAAAACAGTCCTGTGGTCTTCCCGAGGGCCTGAGGGAAGCCCCAGTTGACCATAAAAGGGCTGTCTGCATGTACTCAGCAGACCGCATGGGGATCACATTTACTATGCAGCCCATTCCTTCGGGCTCACAGGAGCTCACAAGGCTGGCAGCACAGAAGGCCTCAGGGCTCAAAGCAAACAGGATTCAAAAACTTACCACTTCCCTCCCAATAACCAATGTATTTGGCTTTTCTCACTTAGCTCCTTACACACACACACACACACACACACACACACACACACACACCATAGAGTCTCTATAATTTAGCAGGTGAATGTTTTAGAAACACTCAGAAAAAAAGGTTTTAAGCTCCCTCGGGAGAATGGGAAACCCATCTCTTGTAGGCAGAAACCCTTTCCAGTAACACCGCAGCGGCTGGAGAAGTGAGGAATAAAGAATGGGTCTGTATCCGGCAGTCACGCTGCTTAGCAACTTAGAAGGCTATTCTCAAAGTCCGTAGAAACAGCTAGTGTATACATCACTAGAATGAGCAAAATTTAAAAATCAAAAGGCAAACAACACACTGAAGGCACGCGGCGCTGCACACTGAGCAAGCATGTATGATGAACACACATCTGCTGTGCCAGGATGCTATGACACGAGGGTGGTCAAGAAAATGGCTGTACAGCCCCTGGGTTAGCCTCTGAAAGGCTCCTGAGATTTCTATTCAGTGGTGTACAGTGACTGAAACTACTACCTAGGACCTAGACTATGATTCCCAACTACTAAGTAATTGATGTCATGTCCAAAGATCCAGACAGTTTCTTTCAGTCAGTCGTCTGCTTAACTAATCGCCTCTTGCTGAGAGGATTCTCTTTAACACGTAGCTCTTTATGTGGGGACTCAAAACAGATGCAGACTTCATGAGAAAGTGGACAACCTTAACAGTTTCTGAACACAAAACAGGAAAAAATAATTTAAAGCCAAATCTGATGCACACAGACCTAAGAAAATGCACACAAGTCCTTTGCTTGAACAAATAAGTTTAAACTTATTTTTCTGACTATCTAGTTTGTTTTTTAGAAACTCCTATATGTAATTATAGTCTCTCTAGCCAAGAAGATGGAGAAAGTAATTAATATATATTAATCAGGCTAAGATTTTGCTGAAAGCCCACAATGAAGTAAGAAATTAACTGATGAGAAAGACTGAGTACAGATCATGTGACCAAGAGTTGGGTCAGCCAGAACTTATACTGCTTGACTGTTGCTTTCAGAGATCCATACTTTACCTTTTATCCGCAAAACCTTCTTCATATCCCCAACATCTGGACTTTTCCTTAAAGCACCTATGGAGTGTTATTAAGAATTAACCAACAAAACCACAGGGACAATTGACAGGCTGGGGTGTCTATCCATCAGGTTGGGGTGGTGACTGTAAACTCAAAATCTTGCAAAAAGCACCTTGGGAAGTTTAGCGACCACACAGACTCAGCAGTCTGGTTTCAATTCTCTTCTGGAAGCAGACACAGCTGCCCCCAGTCCCTCTGTGTGACACTGCTCACCCCTGAGTGGCCGGGATGCCTCGGTCATTAGACTTGCGGCACAAAGATTTCAGTTCTTTTCTTTCAAAGCCAATCAGGCCATACACACATAAACTGGGAGAAATCCATAGTCCACCTTCTATTGGGCTTGGCAACATCTGTCTTTTCAACAGCTGTCTGTATTTTTAAGCTGATGCCTTGTAAAGCAGATACACACAACACCTCAAAGGTGTGATCACTTTTTACATCCCTCTGATAAATCACCCAAAGGAGCAGCTTAAAAGCAAGAAGGGATTTTTGCTCACAGTTTTCAGAAATTGCAGTTCATGGCTAACCATCTCAATGGATTGTAGCCAGATGTCTGGGCCAGAAGTCTCCTGATAATGGGGAATTTGGAGTGAGCATTCTTTGTCTCATGGAAAACACAAGCAAGAGTAAGGAAGGGACCGGGACCAGGCATCACCTCGAAGTTCTGTCTCAGTACCTATTTCCTGTAACTAGACCCTACCTCTTTAAGTGTCCAGAATACTGTCCCACCAAAATACTGTCCCCAGCAGGGAACCGACCTCTCAGTATATGAGCACTCAGGAAAGAAGCTTCACATCTCCGTGACAGTCAAGTATGCTTTGTAAACGTCTACAGAATCTACAAAAAGGAAGAGCAAGACCAAAGCCCTCTTCAGGCCTGGCGCAGAAGGTGTGGAGGGGAAGCTTTCAGTATGTGGAATGCCGAATCTGTCCTTATCTGCCACCTGAAATATGGACTACTCCGTCACACCGTGGGAGAGCAAGAGCACCGTCTCCACAGCATCCAGTGGGCAAGCAAACAGAATTAGAAAAGGTGCAAACCCGAATTGCAAACCCTGCAGTTCTGCCCAGGATTCCACTCACTCTGGTTGACTTGCATTAACAGCGTACGTGTAAGCAAATATTCTAGGTAACAAGGTTCTTACTCTGAGGGGAAGGGAAGGCTATGGTTTAATTTTCATTTACTGCACGTGACCCCAGAAGTTATTTGCTTACAAACCACTCCTTTTCCTGAAAGAGCTCAAGTCCACCAACATCACTAAAGGAAGGGCTGCCGCATTCTCTCACCACATGGACTATTTTTTTTTTTTAACTAAAACTCTTTTCATGGAAAGTTTATATTTGTTTATTATACTTTTCTAAAACGGGGGGCTTTTATTTTTTTTTCTATTTATCAGTGACCCTTTCAAGCCGAAAGGAGGAGAAAGCAGGCAGGCAAGAGTCAGCCTTATTCTCCAGCTCCTCTGCAGCCACCTACATGAGGGACACAATGTCCTCACTGCTTCCAGACTGACCTCACCTCCCCAAGGTGGGAGGACTGAACAGGAACCTCTGGCATCTAAGTCACTCCCAGCATGCGTCTTTGTATTTTTAAAGATTTTCTTAACCAGAAGATGTCCATTGCAGAAACAGTTAAGAATATATCTTGCAGCCTCAAGTTACTGGAGACTGTTGGATATCGCTTGAGCAAGAATAAAAAAGGACCCCCCCCCACACACACACACACTCTCTTTGTTTCCACTTGAGAGGCTGGGGTGGGAACAGCACTCAGACCTGTTCCTGTGGTCAGAGGCCAGGAGAGTGGTCTAGGTGTGTTAGCCGAATCACCAATGCCTGCGCAGGGAGAAGGAGGCCTCAGTGGACCTGGTCAGTAGGAAGGGAAGAGGACAGAGGACCAGAGGCAGGAGGGCAGGAGGAGCCAGGCTGCTCACCTGCAGGAGTGAGCAGATGACGCACTCATGAGTGACAGCGTAACCAAGTGATTGCTTGCACTGGGGTGTAGCAGCATTCACAGGCAAAAACAAAAGACATAATGCTTCAGGGGGATTAGCATCATAAATGAAAATTATAGGGCTTCTTTCGAAAGTCAAGACAGTGCAGTACTCCGGAGCTGAAGTTTCGCCATTCTTTATCCTGCAGCCTGAAAGGCCTTTCCCTTGGTTTCTCCAAAGGGAAATCACAAATGGATAAGAATGGAGGCCCAGGTAAGAAAGCTCGAGCAGGCATCGTTCGGATCAAATACGCCGGCAGTTTATTTCAATAAGTTGGCAGGTGCTTGGGAATTTATCATACTTAGGAAGACAAATTAATTTATAATTCCCCAATCTATTAGTACAGACTTTGGGGGCCATGCTAGAAGCCACCTGTGAACATTGTAATTTCTCGTATGATGTACACTCTCCCATACACATTTGGCTATAAAGACCACGGTGTGCAACCAGATGACATATTCCCAATGCTTCCAACAAGTGTCCAAGGAAAAAGAAAAAAAGAAAAAGCAACCACAAAAATAAAAAAAGAAAGAAATGAAGCAAACAGAGAAAGGAAGGAAACCAAGAAGAAAAGGGGGGTCACTTTAGGTTGCCGCCTGTTGGAAGCCATCTTCTTCCCAGACAAAGCCTTAGATGTGAGGAAAACAACATTTCTTGTTAGGTGCCAACAACAACACAGTTGATTGTTACTATGTCTCTGCTCTGAGTATGGGGCATGCCCTCTCCTGCCTTGACCGGAGCCACGCTAGCCTCTGGGATAAAAGACAGAGCCAAGTTTTTATTCCTGACCCTAAAGGGCCAACTCCAGCCTTGCTGTGACCTGGTTTCTAATGCCAAACGCTGTGCTTTAGATGCCCGTCTGTTAGAACGAAATGAGATGCAGCTTGCCTCGCTCTCACTGCAGCCTCTGGATTGGAGTTAACAATTAACACCGAGCTGTTCCCAATGTAGCGTGGGCTCACCGGAGAGCATTTCGAGAAGAGCAAATGTCTTTTTAGGAAGGGCGTTACTAATAATCTTTTCTGCTTCCTACTCTGGCCCCCATGAATGAAATATTTATATTTATCATGTACTAGCACATATCACTCTAGTATTTATACACTCATGGAAATAGTTATGAAGACATGCAGAGATATTTAAGATGCTTTTGTGATCAATGGGGATTCTCTAGTGGGGAGGGACTGTTTGTTCCGTCCTCTGAGCGCCATGAGTAATGTTAGCTCAGCACGATTCACAGCTTTTCTTATGAGAGGTTTACTGCCCTGGAGGCCTGCCATCTAAGCAGGGTGACATTCAGGGCTGGCATGTGTAGCACCAAGGTAAGAAAGGTGGGAAAGAAATATAGCACACAGGGGATGGTGTTAGCTCCAACGACGCTCTCCAAATTCACCCGCACCCTCAGTGAGCTTTTCCAAAAAAGGCCTTCCTTCCTCCCTCTGTTTCTTCCTGCCTGCCTTCTTTTTTTCTCTTTATTTCTTTCTTTTTCAATTAAGAAACAAAAAGATCAATTTATTCTATGATTTCCTAATAAATGCAAAGCCTAGGAAGAATGCTAAACCATTCTTTAACCAGCCACATAGTTCAAAGGTGGACAACGTAGGAACTGAAGCCACTCGTTGGAAGAGCTTTCAGGACATTTCTCCTAAGACTTTGGTGTCCTTGGATCACATGGCAGTAACGGGGTTTGATGCTCACTTTCTTCTCTTGGGCATATTCGTAGTATTTGGTTTGGGTCATTACGGAGTAAACACACACACATATTCACACTCATACACAGATTCCCATATTCACACATACTCTCTCTCTCTCTCTCACACACACACACATACACACTCACTCACAGACATACACGCTCACACTGTCTGCAAGGCAATGTGCAATGTATCTTTATAACAAACTGGCCCCAGGAAATTATTAATGAGGGGTGAAGAGGTTCCAGGCAGCTAAGCCCACAAGAATGCCGATGCGAAGAAACTGCCTATTCAGTCAGAGGAGCTGAGGGCTGTGTGGTGAACACTGGCACTTGGAAAGGAATTCCTTCCTAGGCAAGAAATGGTCTCTACTGTGCACAGCCAAAATAAAATGAGTCATAACACTCCAGGTTTCCTAACTGTGTATTAGTTGGATGACCTCTGGATCCTAAGGAAGTCAAGGACAGCACTAACTAAAAAGCAGCCCTGTCCCACTACCTCTTTCCCCAGTACCACACTTGAGGACCCATTGAAGATGACACAGGTTTGATCCTACCAGAAACTATTGCTATCACACACTGGATGACACAGTATTTGTAATATTTGGCTTTACTTTCAGGAAGGGAAGCAAGAAAACCCCTGCCAGGAAAGAGGACGGTTGTACTCTTTGGACAAGCCCAGACATGCCCCACCGACAGCACTGGCTGAACCCCCTCTTCCTAGAGAAAGTTTGCCCGCCGCTAGGAAAGTTGGAAGATTGTAAGCGATGACTTTGAAGGCTCCAGAATAGAACTTTCAGTCCCTCTGCCTGAGCAGGAGGGTTGTTTAGAGCTGAAGACAGCTGAGAAATAATGATAAGGAGAATGTTTTAGCTTCACTGTCTACCTCCAAACATGAATCATATTTTCTCCCTGTGATGATGGCATGAAATCCACTCTCCCCAAATTAGGATGGATAACATGACCCTTACCACTAGGAAGAAAGAGATGGTACCCAGATAGGATCTATAGACAGACCTATTGCAGCCACTCTCATACACTCCTCTAAACCATATCTGCCCGAGCCCCAGTCCCTTTATCTTAGCCCTTTCTTCAATTTACCATCTGCAATTAAAACAGCACATAGGCCCCATGTCTCTTTCCTTCGGTTTCTACATCTTTCTGTGAAGTCCCAGGGCCTAGAAAATTGCAAAACCTCTGCGTCTTTTTTTTCTCTTCCTACACTGTCATTTTCAGCTTAACTTGCACACCCCAGCTCCAAGAGCTAAGGTGTAAACTGCTGCTCCCTTCCTAAGGCACAATAAGTAGGATTGTGCTATGAAAACAATCTATGTATACCTGTAATTATAAAATTTTTCAAAATGCTTGTACGTGCTATATTGCAAGTAGATATACTTATGAAATAAAAACATGACAATAATTATCAAGTATATCAAAACAAATCATATAAAAAAATCAAATCTTCATAGATTTAAATGCTTACGTTTTGAATGTCTGAATGTCTACCAAGCCCTGGACACGACATTGTGGGTATGATGGAGGGGAAAGGTAGACACTTTTCTTTCTCTCTGAGTTTTTGTCTCTGCATGGTGAGTACCTACTGCCTGTAGTGAGGTTCTAGGTGTATACAGCAAACAAAGCAGAGAAAGGAGGAAAAAGACTTATACTACCTACAACAGCCTCAGCCTTTATCCTGGTCGAGGCTCAGGGATTTCATTTGTGAAGCTGCCTCCCAAAAAGTATCGAACAGCAGGGCTTATTACTAAACTAAACCAGATTTCTTCCCAGGGAGCTACTTCTGCAATCATGCAAGTGTAGTTAGGGAGTGAGGGATACACATGTTCAGGTATTTACAGGCTTATGAATATGAGGTTAGATTTTGCTAAATTTTGAAATCTCCAATAGCATAAAAGTTCTAATAATTAAATTGTAACATTGCTGAATGAGTGTAGAAAGGTTTCTGCTCTAGATTGCCACAAGGCAAAAAATAAGTTAACAGGACTCCTCCTGAGAGACCTCCAGTTGAAGACAGATACTACAGGTCCCTGGGGAGAAGCTCAGCTGAGGTCTTGAGTTGGGCTACTGGAACCCATGTAAAAGTAATGCATAAGCAAATGAATTTAATCAAATAAAACAAGGTGTGGTAGATGACTCAGCGATGACAGGTGGAGACTGGCAGATGCCTGGGATTTGCCAGCCAGTCAGCCCTACCTAACTGGCTAGTTGGAGGACTGTGAAGGACCCTGTCTTATAAAAATGTAGATGGCAGTTAAGGAGCTTTCCAGGGACTGAGTTCAGTGCCCTTGCCCTAACACACACACACACACACACACACACACACACACACACACACACAGAGAGAGAGAGAGAGAGAGAAGAGAGAGAGAGAGAGAGAGAGAGTACTGATACTATTGTATTGATTACAGTATCCGCGGCATGAATATAAGGAAAGAAGGTGGTTCCCACCTTTATTCCAGAGTCGGCTTAGCATTTGGATTTTATTGTAGGCAGAGAATGGTATTTCTCAATTAGCCGAAATCTGAGCCTGGTGTTCCAGTCTCCATCTGGTTAGAAATAATTGAATCGTTCCTTCCTACAAAACGTGTGGCACAAGAAATTAAATTGAATCCCTCCTATAGCTGAAGATGCACTCACACAACAACATAGTCCACATCTAAAATCTCTAGGTGTTTCCAGGTGTCAATTTTTGGGGGAGTGAAACGTCCAGTAACCTGCTTAGATGCAAAGGAAAAAAAAATGTTCTTCTCCCAGCCATATTGTCCCGCTTTAGACTGCATTCTCCAGAATGGAGTAAACTAACAACACAGGTCACATTGTCGTCTGTAGAGTATGACTTGTCTTAACGTCAGAAGGTGAGTATCTGCCCAATTTTACTATCACTAAAATAAGCAAAACCTTATTCCGGAGCTTTGCTTAAACCTCTGGTTTGACCAACACCATCACTGAGTCACAGCATTGGAGTCACCAGAGTCAGCACCAGGAGCGTGAAGTCACTGGGTAACAGGGTAACAGGTCTGCTATTGTAGAGATAGTCAACAGTATCTCTAAGTTTCTTAGGAAATGCCATACCTATCTGTTGATATTACATCATTGGGGAAAATATTAAGAGATAACCACTACCTAGAACTCAGATTCCCTTCAAATTCTTTCATCACAACTCTACCTTGGTGACTCACGGACGATATCGATCACACTAGAACTAAACCTATTAATGTTTTAAGATATGAAGTATTCTTTAACCTGTTGTCAGTTCCAGTACAAAGATCTAAGGGACACACAAAATGTGGAAATCAATTTTGGTGGCTAGACTGACAGGAAGACAGCAGAGACCAGCTCTCGCCCGAGTCTCAGGAGGTGTCTGGTATTAAATAGTTAGCAAATTGATTTACTAAAGGTCTACTCAAAGCCAGCCACTTTCTTCAATGTTCTAATCGCCGCTAAAGAGATTCAGTTTCTTTTATTAGCCTCTAAAGGACTTAAACTATCAATAAGCTGTAGAAAACTTTGATTTGATTTCAGTTGTTATTTCTTTTTCTTCTTTTTCTAGCATCAAAAATAGATAAATACAGCTCAGGGAAAATCTGTAATAATTTTCAAGTTGTTAAACATAAAGAGCATTGATTAATTAGCCTGAAAATTGAAGCTCAGGAAAGTTTATTATCTCTTTGATCTAATTTGAGGATAACTAGCTACAAAATAAACATAAAAAATTGTCTTTTTATGGAAACACTAAAGGAAATATTAAGAATGAAATGTTTGAAATACAAACAAAAAGCCAAAGCCCAATGTTTAAATTTCAGCGCTCAAAACATAAGATGATTTCTTAAATACGTTGGGCTTTATCCCTTGAGTAAGAGGATTTGCACAGTAAAGCTCCATTGGTTCATGGGAGAATTACTCCTTGCTTTAATTTTCTCTTATCCTTCACAAGGGAAACCTCTACTTCTGCACCAAAGATTGCCCCCTCTCCATCAACAGCTCTGTGGAGAAACTTGCCTTTGACACCAAGTCACGGGAGCGACTCTCACAGAGCAGAATCAGACAAAACGCTTGCCAAGCTCTGTCAGTTGGACACTTGCCAGAGAATATTCTAGACTGGAGTCAGCTAAGGGCTAGGTAGAAAGAATCTGAGAAGAACATGGAACTTTGAAAAGCCTTGGTCAGTATGCACATTTGATATTACATAACCCCGGGAGATGAGTCACTTTCTTTTCTCCAGAACTCCACGACCACTGGGACAGCGCACAGCAATATTATCACTATTTAAATTATTGCAGGTATTTGTCCTGTGAAAGCAGAGACGAGACAGGAGACTCCCATACATGCTTCTCATAGTCTGCTGTCCTTAATCAATGAGATGTTAGCTTATAAGTGTATCTGTCATAAAAAAGCAAGTCAATATGTTTTTTTCTCTTGTGTTGTTTGTTTGTTTGTTTGTTTTTCAAGACAGGGTTTCTCTGTGTAACATCCCTGGCTGTCCTGGAACTAACTCTTGCAGACCAGATTGGCCTCATACTCACAGCGATCGCCTGTCTCTGCCTCCCCATTGCTGGGATTAAAGGCATGTGCCACTACCGCCTGATGTCAATATGTGTTCTTTTCAAAAGTATGTATGGCAAATTTTTCAAGGAGTTGAAACATAAGCCAAGATCCTGAATAAGGTGTAACATAGAAAAGAACAAAGACCAGCAATGCATCGTTGAAAAAGTTCACTTTAAATCAGATAATCAGCACACCCAAGTCCTTAGCCCAGGCCTGAAGGACGCCAGGATGAGGCTGCCTATACATGGTACACATGGTACAAAGCCAGGTTGCGTTTCTGCTAAATGTCACCACTTCTAATTGCAGCTGACTTCGAATCTAAATATACATGATAAATAATAAAAACAATGAAGCCGTTAATAACACTCCATCATAGAGAAAGGAAGCCAATATAGAATACATGCCTGGTTTTACATGTCTCAAATACTGTACTCCCTTGCACACATCACAAGCCTGCGCAGTCTAGGCACCATGCTTATGTAAACAGCAGTGGGTGATTTTAGTTTGCTTGTGACACAATAATATTGGCATGTGCTTCCTGCTATGAATTCTGAACTCTCTCTCCAGGGTCTGCTTCTGTCTTGTCCATATGCCAGAGCTACAGAAAGCTTGCCCATAATCTCATATGTTCAGAGCTGAGAAAATCAACTTCATGTCCAAGGAAGAAGAAAAGATAGCCTTTGTATTTTTTAAGTGACTATAGAAAACAACAATAACAAAAAATGAAACAAAAGAAAAAAAGCCCTTTCTCAAATATTTTTTTGCTTTCCAGAGGACGAATTAGAATTGCCAATCTTAAAACCCCAATGTACAGAGTGAAAACTAAAAATCAAGAGAAAACACCTGAGCTGCAGCTGAGGTTAATTTGAAAAGTCAGAATGTCAGAATGGGAAGAGAATCCTAAAGACAAAGCTTTTGCAAATAAACTTTGGGAGGTCATGATCTTTTCTGAACAAATCAACTGTAAAGAGACATGATCACAAAGTTCACAGTTTAAAAGTGGATTTTCCTGGAAACGATACATTTCTGTTTTCTAGTTGAGGAAACAGCATTGTAGGCATCATCATTATAATCTGCCCATCGGGTTCTTGGTTCATCAATTTTATTCAGTCTAAGCAGAAAGACTGGGGCCATCCTGTGTGTACCCTTTTAGTTCCTCAAAACGAAGCCAGACATTAGTTGCATCTCTCGGTTGTGAAATCAGGCATATGACTCACTTAAAGATCTTAGATGATGGTTTAGGATCCCAGAAGCCAACAGCTCAGCAGGACAGGCTGTGTAGCTCTAAGTGTGCTGTCTGTATTTCACTCAAGACCCTAGCAGCTGAGGCACTGTGTTAAAGATTAGTCAACATTTTATTGACTGACACTTAAAAGTCATGGGAGATAAGACTCATTGATACCATAAACCCACAGTGACAAGTGGTGACTACTGGAACACTCTGGGAGCTTGGAAATGAGAACAGGAAGCAGAGAAATGGAAAAAGGGTTTTTTTTTTTTTTTTTTTTTTTTTTTTTTTTTTTTTTTTTTAGCAGAGCATCTGGAAGGATGACCCCTAAATATCTGTGGGCTTTGCATAAGTGTGAAGAACCTCTGCTCCAGTCACAAGCACTTATAAATGGGCAGTATTGCCAGCCTCTGGCAGCTGAACTAGGGTATACACATTCTAAATCCTCTGTGCTTTGATTTCACACTGACAGATCCTCTAGCGAATAAAAACCAAACAAATGTGTATTAAAGAAATATAGCTTTGAAAGGTAACCTCATAGTCCCAAAAGGATAACAATGTGAGGCCCCAGATGAGTAGTCGTAGTGATTCTCCAGTGGACACACATATCAAAACACTGAATTGAATATGGTAAACACACTGATTATTTATTTTACCAATTGCTTTCGATGAAGTTTGGAAAATATAGGCTAGTAAAATAATGATCTAAAAATATTAAGTACATGTTTTCAAAGGAAAGCAAAATAAAGTATTAGGAACCTAATCTAAATCTAAAATGTGAGACCCTTCTTGGCTTGCTCGGGTCTTATCAGTAACATTCACATAGTTCTATAGAATGTCAGATACAGGCCTTCATCGTTAACAAATAACATTTCAGTTCTATTTTTTCCACAACGATGTGTTGAACTGTGAAAAGACAATTACATGCCAAAGGAGTAGGCTTTTCTCTCACAAGCCTAGGCTTCTGCCTGCAACTCTTCCTTTCCCGCTACACTCTTCTTCCTTCACCATCTTCCCTTAGATACTGACATCATAGAAGGCTGTGCTATCCTGGAGGCAGAACAGCCTCGGGTTCCTTTAGCATTCCAAAAGAATTTCTGGTACATCACAAGCCACACTGGCTGGGAACACCAAGTGCATATATAACCACGCTTGCTAGACCTGTTTCCAGAGTGTGACAAGGCCATTAGAACAACAGTGTACAAGTCTGAACTGACCTCTTGGACCAGAGGGATGACGGGGCATTGGGAACATGAAGATGTGCAAATCAGCTGTGGGCATCTTGTGTAAGAAGGAATAAGGGCTATCTCAGTAGCCCTTGGGAGCCACAAAGGTTTGCTTCTTAGTCTTCAGCCCAGCAGGACCACCACCACCTCAGAACTTGTTCAAATGCCAACTCTCAGGCTCCACTCAGGACCTGCTAACTCAGAACCTGAATTTCAGTCTGATCCCCAGGTCATCCACACCTGATTGGAGTAGCTCAACCACACCTGACTCTACCACAGCCCCACTGTGGGGAAGCTATTTAGCATTACCCTCATGCAGCTGATCAAAGGGGGAAAAAGGAGAAGCTAAAACCTAGATTTTTGTTAGAGGCTCTTCGCTTGTTCCCAGCTGCCCAGATCAAAATAATCACATAGAAACTGTATTATTTGCAATACTGCTTGGCCAATAGCTTAAGCATATCTCTGGCTAATTCTTATATCTTAAATTAACCCATTTCTATTAATTTGTGTATCGCCACCTGGCTGTGGCTTGCCGTCAAGATTCCAGCACATCTGCCTCTTATGGGCAGCTACGTGGAATTTCATTGACTCCACCTTCTTCTCCCATCATTCAGTTTAGTTTACTGCCTAGCTCTATTCTGCTAAGCCACTGGCTGAAAGAGCTTTACCTATTAACCAATACAAGTAACACATATACAGAAGGAATTTCCACACCACTAGAACACAGAGTAATAATAAGGAGACATTGGCACAGTTTGTGTCAGAGGCAATCAGCACCAGACTTTGGATAATGACAGTATGCAGAAAATACAAATACAACGATAAAAATTTTACTAGCAAATAGAAATGTCAATATTCACTCACAACCTCCGTGTTTTCTTTAATGGAGTGTATCATACTTTGGAGCTTTTGTATTGGAATACAGAAACTGCCCATCTGAAGCTGCAATTTCACATTAGAGTACTAAGACTAAGACAGCCACATCTAAACATAGGTGAAACTGAATCCCTGGATGGCAGTGAGATATCAGCAAGATGGGTCCTAGGATATCAAAGGAACAATAAAACCGATGTGTTCAGTGTTCTGATTTTCAAAGGAAATGGTACAATGATCAGAGAACGCTGAATCCCTTAGACATATCACGGATCTCACCCTTTCTGCCCCTCCAGTGAGAAACAGGCGTGTGGCCGGCATAAAGAGAACTTCTCGCTACTCAGTCTGTCAAGGCCAATGACGTAGCTCATTGAGTTTGGACATGTTGCTCAAGTCTGGCAACATGAGTTTGGCCCTCATGAATTTGATCAGTTCTCCTGACACAGCCTCCCTAGCGCTGGAATTATAGCATATGACGTCATGCCTGGCCCTCAGAACATATGCAAAAGTGAAAGGAGATAAATGACTCCCTAAAGTTGTTTGTTGACCTCTACACACGCATGTGCATGGCCTCGTGAACACCAACACGTACTGTTTACACAATAGTAGAAATGTGCTTTACCTAAGAGTGAGGTAGAAAATCAACAGAGAGAATGTAAAGAGTCTGTGAATTTCACCTGCATTCCCAGTATGTAAGGGCTATGAGAGCCTGGGTCTTGTTCTTTCCCATGTGTGGAGCCTGTCCCTCCTCTCTGCCTGTCTTTAATACCCTAACATGCTAGTACAGAAATAAAACACGGCTTCCCCTCTTTAGCTCTGGGACCACTCCTATATCTGTTTCTTTCTTATGTCTGTCTCAAATTCTCACACCCTTACTTAGCTGTTCTTCTGTACCTCTCATTGTATTGAAGTATTCAAATATTTGTTCAAGTTTATTTTTTCTGGTCACCTTATTTTTTTATTTCATTGCTTTTCAAACTTTTCTCTTGACCCTTGTCATTTTTTACTTTCTGTTTCAAGACAAGTACCCCCATGCCTGGACCGTAGCCCCTTTACAGGAATTTCTTCTTGCAGTTGCTCATTCCTTTAGCTGTGATCTTCAGTGGTCATCAGAGGTCATACGTCTCCATCTCTACTTAGGAACAACTTAGGTGCAGCTCGAAATTTGACTTAGTGAAGCTCTGGGTGCCCAGAATGGCACTTTGGAAGGTGATAGAATGTTTAAATGGCCAGAGTCTAGTAGGGGTTTTTTATATCACTGGGACCATGTCCTTGAAAGGTACAGCAAGAAACAAGGACCTGCACTTTTCCCTCTTGTTCGTCTCAGCCATAGACTTCCACTATGCTGCACTGTGCCCAACCAATGACTTAAAGATGTGGGTTTGTCCAGTCATGAGTGAGAATTGCTACAACCCTGAGTCAAAGAAGACTGATTATAACTGATTATAAACTGATTATCGAGGTAACTGCTTTAGTGATGGAAAGCTGAGGAACACAGGAGCTAATTCAACTTCTCATGCTCCATTATGCTTCACAGGTTGAGTAGGAACTAGCCTTCCTCCGTCACTTACATCTCAATTCAAAGAGTTTGTGTGAAGACAGATAGCACACAAACACATAAAGGAGTTGAGCCCCAATCTCAGCAGTTGTATGCAAAATCACAGAGAATCCAATTTCAGAGAAAATCTTTAGAGATTTTTGTTGTTGTTTTTCAGACTTAAGGCCATCATGAGAGAGACAGAGACACAGAGACAGAGACAGAGACACAGAGAGAGAGAGAGAGACAGAGAGAGAGTGAGAAAGGAGGGAAGAAAGAGCAAGTTTCACATTGCACAGAAACTATAGAATCCACCATTGTCTGTTGTTTAAACCTCAAAGTCGAAGAACTTACTTCCTCTGTCAAACTTCCAACAGCAGTGCTGAAGAGGTGCCAACATGATATGACAGCATCCGTTATTAAAAGCTAGAAAGGATCATTGATTCATTGTTTTGTACTATGAATTACTTACTCACTTCCTTTAAAGCCAAGGAAACCAGGCAGAGCTGAGGGATGCCAGAGAACTAAGATATGCTATAGACTTGACGTAGATATTAGGTACCATCTCTGCCCACTCCAATGCCCGCAAGCATGCTTGACTTTTGCTGTTCACCCTAGGTGCAAAGTTTATGTCCTCACCTATACAGGCCCCATGTTCTGGATCAGTGTGACACAACCCTCCTGCTCAATTTCTGAGAAGGAGAAGGAATATTCCAACGTAGCAAAGAGACTTTGCTGAGAGGACAGCCGAGGACTGGATTTAAGATCCAATTCTCCAGGAAGATGAACCAATGTCGTATGAGGTTTCTGAAGAGAGGTCTAATTCCAAGACAGGCAGAGTTCCGATGACCATGAATCATAACGGCTGTTGAATTTCTCTTTCACATGGCTGGAGCTACAGGTCTGCTCTTCTGAGCCAGAACAATTATTTTACAATTAGTTTAGACATGCCTGAGCCCAGAAGGAAAATTTCAATTTCAATCATCATATTTTCCTTTAATAGAACCCAGTGCTACCAAAAAGTAGGCCAATTCAACTTCTCACATGTAGTGGAATGGACAGACAGATGGGCACGAACTCAGTCTTAGGTGTTTTCAAGCCATGCTATAAAATAACAACAGTGGGATTTCAAGTGCTAGACAAAAACAAACAGACAAACAGACAAATTTATCCCTTTACTCTCAAGATGGAGCCCAGGCACGACCCTATGAAGCAGCGCATGCAGCCCTAAATTTGGACTGCAAATCTATCACTTAAACATCTAGTAAATGACCCAATTTGTTTACACGGCCCTCGAGCTTTTTATGGACTTTCCATAAAGAAGTTATTACATCCATTCCCTTTATTTTGTTTAAGAGTGTTTGAATGAGCCCCAGAACCACAAGCTAGTTAAACAAGCCTTGCTTAGATGGACGTGGTCTCATATAATTCACCACTACCGGGGAACTTTGTGGAACGGTGTTTGTAGTTTGGAAACCTGCAGATTCCCACATGCCAGAAGTATTTCCTGTGCTTTGTGCAGTTTTCAATGTTCGGCAGATATAGCCTATGAGGCCCATTTTCCTGGGTTTTTTTTTTTTTTTCCAATGCAAAGTGTGGCATTTGCACTTCTTCCAGAAGGCCTGCACCTCCAAGGCTTTTGCTGTGGCGGGCTAACCATTCAGAACAGGCTGCAGAGGAACACTGCAAGGGAAATGGGAAATCCAGACAAGCTAATGGGTTCCCTAAGATGTAAATGCAGGCTGTAGAAGGAAATCATTTTTTAAAGCAGTTAGCTTAATGGGGTGCCCAACTGATGCCTATTAAAAGTTATCGGTGCAGATTAAAAATAAATTTCCACCAGGAAAGAAAAACTGCTTTTAAGAAGCAGAGAGATTATTTAATTCCTTATTCCATGTGCTTAATCACGCCTTTAAACCTCAAGTCTGCAAATATCCTCAAGAAAACAGAAATGAAAGTTGCTCTTTAGTGGTTTAGTATCACCAGTTAAGTTTCTAGAGGAGCTCGCGATATCCTGGCCACATTTCAACGTGGAAGGCTATGCTAGTCTTAAATGGCTGCTTCGTGTGCAAATGGCTAAGACAAGTTTGACCACAATGACCCACACAGAGAACGATGCTGTTGCCATGATATCTATATCTCTAATGGATAGAAATTGCATCAGACGCCATGAAAATGTCCCCTGTGCTATGACATGTGGTCTGGGTACGGTGAGGCTCTCCACGGGCCTATGGAGTGCCAGCAACAGCACACTGAACTGTATGCAGAGTTTGAGACACCGTTCCACCCAATTTAGTTGGTTATAATTATTATTGTTGTTGTTCTTTTGTTATCAACCTGGACAGCTCGGCCCCCAGGTCTCATTCCTTCAACTATGTATGTACAGATCCATGCTTTTCAAATATATCCAATTTCAATCTCTTTACGTATCTACAAAACTGCTATAATAAATTCAGATTTAATTATTAGTGAAACTATTTTTATTGTTATTGATCAGAACTGGAGCCTTATACATGCTAAGTGTGTTCTTCAGTGATCTGATGGCAGGTCACACTTTACCAAGCATTGCTGTAGATTTATGGTGTCTCCCAAGTTCTTAAACAATGTGACCCTCAACCCCCGTAATCATGTCTAGGTTTAAAATAGGACAAGTTAAGAAATACATACTTTGAATTGTGCCAGTTTTCTAAATTGAGTGAGAAAGCAAGCACCCACCGATAAAACAGTTTAAAATTCTGGCATGATTGGCACACACCTTTGATTCTAGCATTTGGAAGGCAGAGGAGAAAGATCTTTGAGGACACCCTGGTCTACATAGTAAGTGCCAAGACAGCAAGGACTATGTAGAAAGATGCTGTTTCACAAAAGAAAAAAGAAAGAAAAGAAAGAAAGAAATATGGAAGGAAGAAAGGAAGGAAGGAAGGAAAATATTTCTTTCATCTCATCTGCTCCCGTCTTTGCTCACATCTAAAGCAAATGTACTGATTATAAACTCCCTCAGTTGTTATAGAAAGGGAAATTACAGCACTTTAATGGCTCCCAATTTACATTTCTAATCACCCTAGCTATAGGTGTGACGGTATGGGACATAAGCTGTGATTTATCCCTCAGTAGAGAAAAAAAGATGACTGAAAGACAGACATCCATATAATGAGCCAGGAAAGAAAACAAGAACTGCCAGAAACAGCAGCAGTGTCATAGAAATCCAACTTCTGCTGATGTTTCTCGTCTATTTTGTGATTCAAGGGCAGGTATAGTGGGCAGCTGGGTGAACCTAAGCCAGAGGCCCAGTTCTATCGTACAAACACTGAAGTGCTTGAAACAGCGTCCACCAGGAGCAAGGATTCCTGGGGTGCAACAGCACAGCTGCAAATATTGGCAGCATATCTACAAAGCACACTCACAGTCATTGAGTCATTTCCGGTCCTTACCTATCTTAAGATCCTGTAGGCATTGTGATATATACAGGGGCCAGAGGGAACCTCCACAGAGAACGAACGCAGTTTCTCAGCAAAGGCATCTGTCTCGTAAGGACTAGTATCCTACTGCACTTGACTTCCTCTTCACTTAGAACTAGCAAGGCTGATGTGGTGCTTAAGTAACAGCTTCATTATACCAATGCCTTGTAACAGAAGCTGCCTCTGGTCAACCTCTGGAACCCTCCCCCCCAGCCTCCTTCTGCATGCCATCTACTTCATGAATGAAGTGTGAAAATAGCTCTTTGTTTCCATCAAGGAGGCAATGCAGAATAGTGTGAGCGCACAAGGGCAGGGCTCGGGAGCTGGGAGGGAGATTATGCAGTTTGCTTGTCTAGCCCATTCAGAATATGCTTAACTACTGAAAGAAAAGAAAAATAAAACTCAAGCAACGAGTAATTAACCATGAACACCAAAGCAGAACCCTTTCCCTTCATGCCTGTTTAGAAAAAAAAAAAAAAAAAAAAACAACTAAAAATAGTGGTTTAGAGCTGAAGTATAAACGTGAAGACAATTTGGTCTTTCATTATGTTGACTGTGAATGCTGTAGGAAAACAGCACCAAGACTTCAAATGCAGGCGCTCGGGACGACTTTCTCTATTTCCCACTTTCTAGAGTCTAGACTCTTCTTGTCTTTGTTGTTTTGCTCAGGCTACTCCCGCCTGTAGAATGTTTCCTTTTATCTCAAACACTCATTCCGAATCAAGTCAGCTATGCTTAAAGGAAGGTTTCTTCTTGAACTGGGGGAAATCAGCCATCCAGACTAAGCAACTATTCAAGTGTGGTCCGTCCTCTTCATCCTTATATTGTTGTGGACACAGAACTGATAGCGCGTGAGCTAACGGATGGTTCTGCCAACCTCCTGCAGCAGATTTTCAAGGCCAATAACTGCCCCAGTGATCAGAGAGATGGGGCATGAGGATGGTGAGTTTAAAAAAACGGGCCTAGGCTACAATGGTGAGGTCAAGATCAGCTTGAACTACAAAGAGCAGATGTTTAAAAAGGAGGAAGAAGAGGAGGGGGGGGGGAAGTAACAAGTTCTTCATGTACCCAGCAGAACCCCAGCACCTAGGGGGGCAGAACACATGCTCATTACAAAGCCCTAAAAAAAGCATTCAAGAGCTGTTTCTCAAAGACTAGGCACATGCCTATACAAGGTCTGTCTTGGAGTCAGACTTAAGGAGACTATTTCACCAGCTATGGGAACTCCACTAAGCTACTTGTTTATTTGAGTACCTCAGGGGATGGTTGCAGATGAACTGTGCCCTTTCTGCAAACACAGAACATAAACATGCTCCCTGACAGGCACTTCTGAGAACTCCTAAAGCTTCTCAAAACGAGGGACTTATACAGAGCCCCCAAGAACCATCCCTAGACTGTGGGGTCTGTGTTTTCCTGGTGGCCCTGTTGTCTTCTCAATGTGCAAAAGACACTGCAGCAATGAGAACTCATGACCTTGATAACAGCAATGTACCTTCAGAATTGGGAGGCTGGCTTCCTTCAAGGGAATACAGTACTCCTCAGGAGGTGTTCAGCAACACACCTCATCTCATGGAGAAATTACTCAGCTCAACAGAAAAGGGATGAAGGAAGCCAAGCACAAAAGCATTATCATTTGAAAGTTGGAGGGATTACCACAGGCCATGGAAAAGCAAAATCAGTAAAGCTAGCCTTGGAAGCTACCACCAAGACCAGTGACAACCATAAGTAAGCAATACCACGTCCAGTGGACCAGAATAACATCTGTGATGCCTGAGATCTTAATGGGAAGCAAATTCAACGCCATCACTGTGGGAGACATGAACTTAGAATGCACAAAAATATTATATCTAAGTACTTGGCTTTAGTGTTACAGCTCACCTTTATAAGTTCTAGACCATTTGTGTTAAGATTTAATCATTTCAACAGAAAGTTTCTTAAATTAAACCTATGTTGTCTCAGGTTAAGTCATTGATCTATTGTAGTGAGTTTATTTTCTGGTGTTCTTGGCTTTGTCAAAAACAAAAACAAAGAACTTCTGAATGGGACCAACAGTGTGACAGACATAAAATTTTCTTCCATAGAAGAGCACACTGAGCTTGCTCTAGTTCACCACATGGCTATTCACCAATTCCTATGAAACATTTAGTGAAAAATATTGCTATATAAAAAATTGACATTTTAAAAATACATACATCTCCATTTTTAGAACCAACCTTTCCAAAATTAAGCATCCATTTCATCACAGCCAATTGCTGAACTGAAATATTAATTAAAATAACTCATGAAGCAGTTGACCTGCTTGCTGTGAAACTGAGTTCTAAAGGCAGCCCCTTTAGTCATTTGTCAAACTATCCTATGCTTATACAGCGGAATTATTACAGTATGCATTAGCCAGACAAACTGATGTATGAATTGAATGTGCTCATTATGTAGCTGTTTACTTAAGTGTTCTTGTAGATAATGTTTTGTCTCTTAGATGACCAAAGTACTAAACCTTCTTATAGAAAAAAAATGCTTTGAAAAGTATCTTGTTCTGACAACACAATGCCATTGGCCTATTGGATTCTGATATGAGGAACAATAGATCAACACATTAGCAATTAACTGCTGATAAGCTATCTCATATCTTTACAAAGAATGGCTTTTCTCTAAGGCCTCACCCAGTTTTCTTGTCATAGGATACTAGGGTCTTCCCAGGTCAGACATCATCATCATAGTACTGGTTATTTGAGTCAAAGCACACAATGAAAAGTAGCCTGGTTTTCTGGTTTCTCATCTACTTCCCATTCTCAGCAGTCTTAGCCCACATCAAATCCCCACCCTCAGAAGACACAACATACGCATACATGCAAACAGCACTTTTAAAAAGAGTAGCCCACATCACACCATATCTAGGAAACCTGCCCACTGCTTGGTACCCACTTGGGGTACACTTGGGGATTTGGTATCTTCACTAAAACTGTCAAGTAATATTCCGATCTGTCCCACCATTCGCAAGTTTATCTTTCTGTGGAAAGGACCAAACACTGTGGAGGATAGCTTTAAAGAGGGCCAGCTTCTATAATAGATACCACTGTCTTTCTATATAAAGATGCCTCTCATCCAGACTATTTCAGATATTGGTGGGAACACAGGATTTGCCTCACCCTGATCCAGGGGTTATAGCTCCTACAGAGAACAAATCAGACTAGGCCCAAGCTCCCAAAAGGACTCTGACTCCATAGTAAGATCTGAGAAGAAGAACAGACCCCCCGACTGAAAGAAAAGAGTCAAGGAACAAGAGGAATCTAATAAAGCAGGTCAAGTCCTAACCAGCTAATTATCCTTGATGAGGCACTAAGGTTGGACAGCTGAACTGAAAGGTCAGAAAAACCTGTCCTGGGAGATGCTATGTCTAATATCCACAACAGGAAGGGGTAGCTTAAGCAAAGAAAGAGTGATCAGTATTAGCCGGGGAAGCAGGGACAGTCAACCAGAGCACTGGACCTCCCATGTCCATTCATCTTCTGTCGCGTCCCACCTCGTCCAGCAAGGATGACGCAACACACCGGAGCTCTTCTCGCTGCAGTTTATTCCAGGACTTTATTCACTTTCTCTCTCGCTCTCTTCTCTCTCTCCTCTCTCTCTCTCTTTCTCTTTTTTTCTCTCTCTCCCTTCCTCTCTCCTTTTCCTCTCTCTCTGGGCAAACCTCTTTCCTTTGACCTCTCTCTCCGGGCAAACCTCTCCCAGCCCTTAAGTAGGCATGGGCTGCCAACCCCGAACTGCCAGGTGGGCACTGCCTATAAGTTCACGCATATGCAGGCAGCTGATAATCATTGCGTGATCATAGCATAGGTCAGGCCTTAGCCATCTCAGGAGTTGATTATACATCTCCATCAGGTGTGATTCCATGCAGCTTGCTACAATCTTCTACATGCAACTCTTAAAAGTAAAACCAAAAACCTGCCAGTGAGGTGTACCCCAAAAGAAAACACACCCCCTTCTTCATCCCAGGTCCCTCCAGTGAGTTTAATCTTAGCCAAAGCTGCACCTTAACCTGATCCAGCCCCTCAAAGGCCATTGGCTAAAAGAAATTCCCCATCAAGCCTCTAGACAGATTCATAGGAAAAAGAAAAGGGAGCTAGGCAGTGGTGGCACATGCCTTTAACCCCAGCACTCAGGAGGCAGAGACAGGGGGATCTCTGTGAGTTTGAAACCAGCCTGGTCTACAGAGTGAGTTCCAGGACAGGCTCCAGAGCTACAGAGAGACCCTGTCTTGGGGGAAGAAGGAAAGGGGGAGGGGTCAGATTTTCCCTCACAGGTGAAGTCAGAAGTGGAGATAAATATGTAACACAAAACATTTAATAAGTGAATTTGCAATTATATGAATAGTACAGAGATATTTAGACTACAGTCAAGAGTTACAAATAAATGATCCATCACATTAAAATTAGAATAATCTAATGAAGAAACTTTGATTATGACATGGTATTTTGACACAAAATAAAGCCAATGGGGATTATTCTAGATGTGTTGGAAATACTGGATTTTCAGATGTTTTATATAAATTAACCTCTATCAGATTATCATCAGGATTTTTAAATACAAGGCATGGAAGTTTATAGATAGAGCTGAGACTCTTAACACTTCGGAAGTTACAATCACAAAGGTAGAAGGGGCCATCAGACAGGCAAGAAGGGGCTTTCAGGAAGGCTAATGCACCAACGCAGCTAAGGCTTAGCTGAGTGAGAGAGCTGTACACTCGGGCTGCGACTGGAGAGAAAGCCTAGTTTCGATCCCAGCATCTTTTTTTTCCAGGCGTTAACAAGTTCCCTGAGCATCTGCGGACCTGTACATGTTCCGAACACCTTCTAAATGTAACGTGCAGTAAATCTGAATCAGCACAAACGAAGACTGTTGGTAAAGGACTTTCAAAACCCACCTACTGCGCCTACTGCAGGGAAAGGCCAGGACTCATGGTTACATAAGAGTTCTTTCCCTAGTCAGCTGCCTCGGCTCTCAGACAGAGCAAAACCATAGGAGGAAGTTTCTTCTTAAAGCTCCTAAATAACAAAAATAAATGTTACAAAGGTCACGCACTCTAACTTGCAAGGAAGTCCTTGTAGCCCTCACTCAGACACTGTGTCCTGTTGGACACCTTAAAGACTCTGGTTGGTTTGTGCACAGAAGAAGAGCTCCCAGGTTACACCTAAAGGGGTAAGAGGTGGGCACAGTTTGATTAGGGTACAGGCATGTGGCAGCAGTAAGAAGAAAAAGCCAGCACTAGGGAGGGACCAACAACCTCAAAAGCATTCCTAGTGGACCATTCTGCCCAAGCTCAGTTGCCCAAGAACGATGAAGGCTCCTATAGAAAGAGCATATGCAATGACCAATGCTTTCAAGTGAGCCTCAAAAGAGGCAAACTCTGAGTCAAAATTCAAAGAATGAGGACAGTGAAAAGCAATTTCAGATTATGCGTCAATTAAAATCACTGACACAATTCACACGAAGCGTGACACCAGTGACAGCCTTGGGATTACTATCGATTCGGACTACGATCAGTGCACAGAGTAAGACTTTCCTCTTGTTTCTGAACATATACGTGATTCCTCCTGCTGCAACACAGAGGCCCTCAGGAAGAACTTCGGCACCTCACGATAGACATTCTCACCCCCAAACACTTGTGTCATATCAAGTTTAGCAGTCAGAAACCCTCCAAGTAGGTTAATGGTATTTTTCAGTTCATTTCCTTGAGGAAAATTGAGAAAGCATTGCTTCATACTGGAGCCTTCAGGGTGTGAATTAAGCCTTCAGGGATGAAGAAGGGCTGGGGGTAATGTTAAGTGGTATAGATCTTGTCTCACATGTGTGAGGCCTGGGCTCCGTCAGTAACAGTGAGGGGGAGGTGGAAAAAAAGCATTTCTCATTCAAATAGCAAGAGTTATAATCTTACAATAGGAAACAGAGAAACAAACAAGTAACTACTAACTGGATAAATGACACCAGTCCCTAAGTTTTAGTCATGCCCCCATGCTCCAGTCTAAGTGTGCACGCGCATGTGTGTGTGTGTGTGTGTGTGTGTGTATCCACTATGGAACAGACCTAGCATCCAATTCCCACTTATGACATCAAAATAATACTGTAACTAAGGCCTAGGAATATAAACACATTGGGAGGGGGCCTTGAAAACAGAGCCAAGCTTCTATCATCACAAAACAAAATTAATTTGAACAGTGCCTTGGACCTTTGAAAGGCCTTTACATACAGCACACCAAGTGGACCCCTGGCTTCTGTAGGTGGAATTTTCAGGAGGGTTCACACCTTCAGAGTGCAACAATCATCAAAACAGAAAGAGCAACAGGGCAATCAAAACTCAAACACAACCCAAGTTGAGGCTGAACAATAACCCAAATAAGGAAGTGGCAATTTTGAAAGCCAAAGAGAAGGAAGAAGAAGCGGTTATTCCAGGAAATCTGGTCACATTTCAGAGGGATCTTCTCTCACACCCACCTGTTAGCTTCAAATCCTGCAACCCTGAGGAAGTTGAAAACTCAACCTGAGCATGTGCAGAAAGATAGCTCTATACTGCCCCCTAGTGCTGGCCAGGCCCACCTCTCCTTAGGCTGGAAAGGGTAAGGTGAGTTCCTTTGCTCGCCACTTCCTGCTGCCAACACTCCAAGAGCTAAACATAGCCACATCCTCTGCCCACAGATTAGGAAACGACTGGGCTATTTTTAGCATCACACATCTTAGGAATGAGAAAGAGCCAGCCTCAGATGGCACCAGAAGGTGTGTGGCCTGGCTTACTGAACTCACCTCTCCTGGAGATGTGGAGCAACCCAGCCACTGTAGGCAGCTGAAAGATCCAGGGCTCTCACTGCCAAGTGCTGATAGCACATGGATCACAAGAAAGGACCACAAGGAAAGAGCAAGGCCATGCACAGGTCCTGAGGAGTCTGGGAGATGCTAGGACACGGCAGTAAGAGATGAGGGACCAGGGACAGGGAGAAGAAGAGCCAGCACACTGGTGTCATGAAGAAGGTGATTCAGTAAGAACTGGACATTTATTTTGCAGGATACAGGACAAAGGTTGGTCGGATCTGCTTCCTGCCTAGGTATAGCTGGCACCGTGGCTCCTTTGACCCCTCAGCCCTCTGCAGGCCGTATGATTATAGACGATCGCTAGACTGCCCTTTGATCAGGTTCAGGAGCCTGCAGATGCCACCACATTAGCTAGAAGTAAGGAGCGGGCACAGCGATAAATGTGATACTGTACCCTGGCACAGCGCGGGATAATGAAGAGTACTTATGCATTTTTGGACTTTTTTTTTAAAAAAATGAACACTTTACAGAACTGAAATCCAGATGTGGAGCCTTGAAGCATCCCCTATATAGAGAAAATGCCACTGCCAGTTAGACAATGTTTGCGCTCGATTTTCAACCTGCAAACGCTGTTCACAGACTTCTTACCTGGCTAGTGAGGTTGCCTTGTAAACAGATGACAAAGTAGAAAAACATGTCCATTTCTTTCCAAATAGCGGCACTTGTACACAGGGTGTTTAGTATTCCAGTTTCAGGCAGCCTACATTAGCATTGTGGTTTCGTGTGCAGTATAAAATTTCTATTTACAAAAGAGTCTCAAGAATTACTTCATAATGGCAGATCAAGAGCAAAAGACTTCAGAAACGGCATGATGTAAATCGTATGGGGTTCAGGGGCTAAGCAAATTACACACCCGAAGCTTCCCTGGCCTTATGAAAGAACCCTTTCTCCAGCTCTGTGCAATCCCAGCCCAGGGGAACTCGCATCTGAACGTTTTCTAAACATTTCAGGTACACTTGAAAGCTGAAAGTAATTCTCATTTCCTATGCCGGATTAAGTCGTTTCCAACACACACAAAATAGTCATTCACGAACACACACACACAAAAAAAACCACACCACCAATAGGTGAGGACTTCTGGGCACAAAGGCACATTAAAAAAAAAAAACAGTTCAAGAGAAAAACCATCACTGCTTGCCTTGCAAACGTTCAAGTGGCCTCTTGACCTTTATCTTCTCACCTAATTCTTAATTGGCGCCTGCCTTCCCATAGACAACGTTTCAGTTAAGGACGCTGATGTCTTTCCTGAACTCACTCTACCCACACCCCCGGATACCTGTGCAAAGTCAAACTTGCCACAACTCATTCATATCCTTCTTGAAAGGTGTTCTTTTACTTGTGTCTCTGGCCATATGCCACCCTGCCATGTCTTTTCCAAGCCTTCTCACAGCCCCAGTGTCCTCTCCACGCTGAGGTTGTGGGGCATTCCGGCTCGCGCTGCCCAGTGAGTTTTGGAAGTTGCAAACTCCCTGCTTCCCCACCGCTAAAGTGCACGCGGACTCACAGGACTCCATCTGCAGCGCCAGAGGCGCGACCATCAGCTCCAGGGTTGAAGGAAAGACCCCACACGCCACCGCACAATGCCAACCGGAACGCACGGAGAGAAGCGGGAAGGGGGAAGAGGGGCGAGACTCACCGTTCTGCTCCTTGTCGCTGGAGAGCTGCAACTTGCTGCTCAGGTTGGACTCAGCCCGAGTCCCGGTTCTCTGGCCGGCCAGGGCAGATGTCAGCAGGAGGAGGCCGAGGAGGAGCATTTGGCTGACTGGGGCGAGGGCTCACTCGCGGCGGGCACTGGGGAAGCGGCGAGTCCGAGGCTCAGCCCAGCCTGGGGAAGGCTGCGCTGCAGTGGAAGCGCCTGGCCGGCTCTGGCAGCGGAGAATCGCAGGGTAGTTTCCACATAATCCCATCCAAAACTTTTTCCTAGAGCCCTCTTCTGTGTCTCCAGTTTTTGAAAAGGATCAAAGCAAAACCTGGACCTGAACCAGTTTCCCAAGGTTTAAACAAATCCTGAGCTGTGCCGAAGTGCCGGGGGTGGGGGGGAGGCGAGGGAGGAAAGAGGGGGTGGGGACGCGGAGGAGCGGCGAGGAGTCGTGGCGACTCGCAGGGAGCACCTGTCAGTTTGGGGGGCAGGACGCAGGCGAGGACTCGAGGTCCTGCCGAGCCAGTCTGGAAGCCAGGTCGGCAGCGAGGCAAGCACCTTGGGATCAATGACAAAGCTGCGGAGCGGGGCGGCCGGCGGCGCCCCACCCCCACCTGGGGGGAGGGGACCGTGCCCGGCGAGCGCCGCGCGGGTCCTGGGCGGGCAGGGAGGCCGCGGGGGCTACTCAGGGTCGGCCCCAATCCTCCGCAGAGCCGCCACCTAGCTGCGGTCGGCGGCCGCCGAAGTCCTCCCGGGGACGGTGTACGCTCTGCAGGAAGCCGGGAGACCCAAGGCGGCTCGGAGTCCCGCGCGCTCGGGTGCCTGAGCTGCAGCAAGGTTGGACGCACGGCTGGGGAGCGGTGGCCGCTTTGCACTGACTGCGCTGGGGAAGGCCTGGCGGGCCCGGACGACCGCGTTTGTCCCCTCCCCGTCTCCACCTTCCCCCAGCGGGCGGCGCGCGGGGCGCGGGGCGGGCTGGCGGGCGGGCTCGGGGGGCGCGGGCCGCCAGCTGGCGGGCCAACAGGTGCTGGCGCAGACAGGGGGTGCTGCGGGGCCCGCGGCAGACTGAGCCCACACTGTGGCGAGGAATGCCGCCAGGCGGCCCTGGCTTCCTTTCCCCTGGGGCGCCCCTAACCCCAAATAAGGAGCCCGAGGGCTGCTGAAGGGTGCTGCTAAAGCAGAGAGAGCAAAGTAGGAGAGGACAGCCACTCCTCTTCTGGCTCTCCTTGGCTGAGACTTGTCTTTCATTCCGAAGGGGATCCCCACTCCCAAAGAGCTTTGCCAGGACTCGTGGCCAGAGTTCTGAACTGAAGAAGGGAAGTTGAACTCAGGATCCTTTTAAAATGAATCTTTCTGGTCTGAGACGAATAAAACAAGAGTGAAGTTAGAGTCCAAGTTGTCACATGAATTGAAGCCTTGCGCCACTGGATCCAAATGCACCCTTGTCAGGCAAGGAGCTGGGGTTGGAGCATAGCACTGAGCACTGGAGTCTCCGCTTCAGCAGTTGGGTACTGCATGAGAGTTTCCATGGAATCCAGCACCTACCTGGAGTGTCTGGGGACACCACGTGGCAATTCACATACTCTCCTATGCTGTCCCGGAGCCCCTGGTTGCCCTTAAGCATGAAGTGCTTGGTGCTGAGACCTAAAAGCATTTGTTCTCACGGATTTGTCAGCAGAGCCTGCATTGGGTCCACATGCGATGCATGTGTCTGTGGCGGGATCTAGCATGCTTTCTTTATCAAAAGGCAGAAAATCCTCATGAAAGTGTTGAAGGCACAAGTAAAATTTGAGTCCTAAACAAAAGGATGCAACTTCTTGGGCAATAAAAATAAAAGAAAAGAAAACTAAGATAAGTTTAAATGTTATCTCAAACAAATGCCTTGCAGTCAGGTGTGTCATCAAATCTTTTGTCGATCAATCAGTGCAAGCACTTCAACCACAGAGCCAAGGTAACGCTATTCCTGACAACCAGGCATAATTCAGGACCAGGAACAAACTACGGGTCCAGTCCCTATGCTAAAAAGTCAAGCCTTTCTGTTCTCGGACACAATTGGGCCTAGCACACAGCTCTCTGTGCTAACCAGGTCCCTCCCAGTCCTCTTTCCCTGTCTTCTAACTGGGTACTGGAGAGATTGTTCCTTAGGGTAACTCCTGTTTGGCATCCAGGAAGTCCTAACTTCAATCCCCAGCACCAAATAAATAAAAGTACCACAGTTCACCCTTGAAAACTTTGCAAACATGTCCCATTCATTCATCCTTCTTTGGTTCCTACCTCCACAATGCTGGATATAAAGACAGTAAGTCCCTCGCTTAGACTTTGAGAGTATACAAGTTAATGGTACAAACCTTGTGACTTTGTTCAAGC
This sequence comes from Alexandromys fortis, assembly GCF_014885135.2. Lineage (NCBI taxonomy): Eukaryota > Metazoa > Chordata > Mammalia > Rodentia > Cricetidae > Alexandromys > Alexandromys fortis. Next base: position 2,104,457 of record NW_026067984.1, on the reverse strand, counting down.
TAGCAGCTCATCATCTTCGGTGACAAGTCCGTAACTGCACACAGGAATTCCAAAACTATTTTTGTACAGTTTTTGCATGTGCAATCTCCAATTTTAATCAAAAGGAGATACAAAAAAGACATGCCTCCTAAATGGATCTCTTCGCAATCTTTACTGTCCCTTACTGTCCAGTCTTCATAATTTTCTTGGTTGTCAAATCAGGGATTTTTCTAAATGAGCGTCTTGCATTTCTATACAGTTGGCATTCTTGACCACCCACATAGGGTGTGTGTGTGTGTGTGTGTGTGTGTGTGTGTGTGTGTGTGTATGTGCTCAGATTTAATCCATTTGCACTCAAGACTGCAAGGGGTGATGACTAAGCTTTATTTTGTATCTCTTCACATTGGCCAGAACAGTGCCTGGCACACCGGGACCATAAATAAACACGCCGGGCTGACTGACAGGTTTCTTTATTGGACTCACATTCTCTCTGGAATTTCAGAGAAGGTTGTATTTGAAAAGTTACAGACGATCTACAATAGGACTCCACCTCTGTGTTTCACCTCATCCATATTCTACAGAATGATTTGACAATTGCCTTTATAAATAAAACCAGCCAGGTTCTCCTGAGTGACCCCAAGACAAAATCACATCCACATTGGCTGGTTTCTTCTCAGTGTACCCACATGGTTGCTGTTTGAACTGCTCTTGCCCTTGGCAAAGTTCTTTTTAACACTTTGTCCTCTGCTGGTATTTTGTTCCCTTTTGCTTTTAAACTTTCCCCAGGAAAGTAAAACCCTTGCACTGAAAGTCAGTTTTACAAAATCCAGAGTCCTGCAATTACTAAACAATCTATTTTGAATGAATATGGCTTTGTTTTAGCCCAAGGCATTTTCCTTGAGGAATGGTATCCTTGCCGCCAACCAAGAAAAAAATCATTTCAAACATTCTTTGTGGTTTTCATGTTTTTTAAAAAACCGTAGGAAGCTGTGGGCATGGCAATCCTCCTGGATGGATCGGGAGCCAGTGCAACCTATAAATTATGACTGAAAACCGTGGCAGCATGCACTTGACTTCCGGATGGCCATGTGGGGGAGGGGAAGAGGAGTCTCTACGATTTTTTAAAAACTGAAATAAGCCTCCTAACAAGATATCACACCAGTTAATCCTAAAATAACGAGAAGGGAAGATGGGCAGGGACCATGGGAATGTATTTTTCAGCCAGAAAATCAAATAATACAAATTATATTGTCCTTTTTCAGTACACCACACACACACACACACACACACACACACACACACACACACACTATTATTTTATGACATTTCACAGAAATTTTCCTCATTTAGTAGTAGGTAATGGAGCATGAGTTCTCGAAACTCTGAAACTTTTGTTCTACATAAACACCATGCATCTTGTTTCCACCAATGCTAGCAAGCAACAATTATACCCACATATGGAAAACCCTGGGCCCAGGAAATCATTACTAAGCAAAGCAAATGCCGCAGACCACAGAGAAATAAATGTCTGCTCTTGGGGGAAAAATAGCAATAAATAAACGAAGCGCTCAGTCTGAAAGCGTTTCTCGCTTTCATCTCTTTTCTCTGAGCACCCATATGGGTATTAGAAGCTCTCCTTTAGTAATTGATAATAATAATAATGACAGTAAACCATGAGACTGGATTTCCAATCTAGAAATAAGGAAGCACTCGTTCTTCCGTTCTCCTCCCCTGGCCTCAGGTATCACTTTCTTTCAGTACCGTCTGGAAAAGGTTTGCCTTCTATGACAGATGGGAGACACGTTTGCTGAGGCCCTTCTCTCCGAGGAATGAAAACGTGCTCATTTTGACTTTGAAGTTGGGTAACAGAATGAAAGGTGTGTGGAGTTAGATGTGTGTGGTCCGAGACAGGATACACGGGTGACAAGGACAGTTGTTGAAGAGGCCCCCTGTGCCCTTTTTTTTTGCTGAAGAAAAGCTGCTATTTCCTTTTGGAAATCCTAGCGACTATGGCCAGATTTTTGCAAACTCTCAGAAGTGCTTGTCTGACTCAGACTTCAGAGAAAGTGAGCAGTCAGCAGCCAGCCCCAAGAAAGGAGGCCCGCCTGGTGACCTCCCACCCACTGCAACACAAGATAGCTTCACAAGGAGCCGGGAGACCATGCGCTGAGTCTGCCTGTACTGCTAACAAACATCCCTCCCCTCTCCACCTCCTGTTCTTTTTCCTAGGAAATCAATCCTGGATTCCGTCCCAGACCCCTGGCTGGTTTCAAATTCTTTGATTCTTTGAGCGATTATAGATAATGATGGCAATATATTTTCAACCTTGGGTGCTTTTGTTCTAATGACCAGCATAGAGATTTCCTAGCCAGATTCTCAGATGTCTTCATGGCTAGCTAAAAAATTTCTGAATAGATGCTGCTGCTTAAACAAGTCCCATCAAATGTATTATTATTATTATTATTATTATTATTATTATTATTATGCCCGAGAAGTTTAGAATCAGGTTCTACTGATAATTGCCAAAGAAGGGAGAGAACAGGGTTTGGAAATCACTGGCCTAGAGCAAGAATCACAAGTTTTATTGCATTCGAAAGACACTAATAAACTCTGTGTGCTGACCACATTTTAATTTTTAATATTTGGCTGGTATGGCAAGAACTCCAAGAGGAAGCCTGGCCCCGAGTCTATATCACATTAAAGTAAAATAGCTAGTGTAAAAACCGACTTGTAAATAATAAGGAAATAATATTATTGTCAGCCAAGAACAGAAGGTTGATCTCATGCTGTTCTATAGAGTCACACGGGTGGAATGTGAAGCAATCCGCAGAGCAAGGAGGATCCCATAAAAGCACGGACTACAACCCATCAGAGCTCTCGGCCCCATCAAGAGTCAGCCTGATGTCATTTGTCTCTCCCTCGCCATCATTTGTAGAATATGAAAGCCGCTGTCTCATGGTGACAAATCATAGCAAAGGGGTCAAGTCACAACCACAGACCCTCTGTTCTCAGACAGTGACCCTCTTATTTCAAAGGTCATGGGAGACGAGCCCTTATACTTTGTGATCATTGTCTCAAGCACAACCCTTTTTGGGGCGACGAGGCTTTGTAGAGGACATAGGCTCAGGTCATTACTTCAAAGCCAGCCTTCAAAACATGCTGTTGACTTTGTGTACATTTTAAGTGTCGCATCATATCCCTTACATACATACAAGGACTATGTGAAAATTTAAGTGTATGTAAATATACATGTGTGTGTGTTTTGAAAGGGTGTTGGCTACCCAATACAAAAGGCAGCTCTCGCAGTATTGACAGTACCGTGGCTCCCTTCTGAAGTTCAGGCTAGAGCAGCAAATCTTTATCCCCACGAGCATGATCATTTTCATTTCCTTGCCATGTTTACAGTGAAAAACATGCTTCTTTTCCATCTTAAAACCGACCAACCTTTTCAAAGCCTAATTTAGAGAAGTTTTATTTCTTTTGGCAGAACTGGGAGCGATGCTTCTCTTACATTTTTTATACCCCTTACCCCTGTAAACAAAAGCTCCTGGAAAGGAAGGCACCACCCTGCTTCTGAACCTTCTGCAAGACCTAACAGTAAATTGGAACTTCAGTGACTGGAGAGGTTGGAATGTTGCAAGTCCAGACAGAGCCCATTTTACAATTTGTTTGGAGCTATTGTTGGCCCCATTAGTGGCCATTCCTTGGCCACCTCTGATTCCGACTTAACATTCCTGTGACTAAATAAAACCTTTAGGATTAATTAATTTAACAAACCACTAGCACCTGCGAAATGGAAGCCTAAGAATCCTACTAGTAGCATTGGAGACCTACGATAAGATGTCTCCACTTTTCTATAGTCCTCCTACCTAGTGTTTCCACAATGTATTTGAAAAGTGATTTTCTTTATTCTTTTCTTGGTTCTGGTACTATACAAGCTTCATCAAACTATTGCCCCATTTGAACTTGTTGTTTGGGATAACCAAATCTGTCTCTGTCCACAGTCCCTCATGCTTGGGTCCAAAAATATACTCTTTTTCTACTTTTGAAGTCAGAGTTGTGTTTATATACATACACTCATCTCTGTTTCTCTTCAGCTGATCTTCTTTGAGTTGTCCTTGAAATTAGGGGGAAATGGTCTCCTCTTGAAGACTGCTCAAAAGCAAGCCAAAGGAATGAAAACGAAGAAATTATTCACATTCGATCCCACTTTTTAAAGATATTTATCATAGCCTAGCAATTGTAGATGTGTTCAGAAACACATTACCACTTAATCTTCTCACAAAACCTTTGAGAAAGGGCATAGCTTTCTTCTTTCCTTAAAGATAGGGGTTCTCTGTGTTGCCCTGGCTGTCCTGGAACTCTCGATGTAGTCCAGGTTGGTCTTGAACTCACAGACATCCTCCTGCCTGTCTCCTGAGTACCGAGATTAAAGGTGTGTGCCACTAGGCCTGGCTAGCTTCCCCATTTCACTCTGGTGTGATGAACCAAGACAGGAGTGTTCACGTTCTCAGAGGAATGCAGTAAGGACAGTTTGTGTGTGCTTCCCTGCTGACTTTAGTGAGACACCTTTGGGGGACAAAAGCCTTCTTACCTGAAGATTTCTTAGGGCCTCCTTCTTGTTTTCCTCCTTCATAACTCCGTGTCGTTCTCTATAGTGAAGCTACAGACCCCATAAACAAACTTCTCCCATGAGGTTTAGGAACACTAAAAGAGCCTAAAACGCTTAATCTTAATTGAAAATTCAAAGAGAAGAATAAATGTGGATCTTTAGAGGCAGTGCTGGTGACTAAGGCCTCAGGCACCAGTCTCTTGGTGCAGCCCACCCAAAGTTTGCTGGCCAGAGTTGCCTGCTTGCAGGCCAGCCTTAGTCATCTAGCGACTGAGTTTAGCCCATCTGCGGGCAGTTAAGTCACAGAGTCTGTCTCCCTCCCTTTAAGGATAAAGGGAACCAACATCATTCCTCTTTTGCTACTGATGATTGCCATTGGACAGAAGTATCACGGCTGGGAAGAGGCCTCCTGTCTTCCCTCTTAGTTCTTCAGACTTAGGATCGTCGGTGGATGTCAAAATCGCTCACACACTCCTATAGATAGATGTTGCGCTTGCTCTCAGCCATGTGTTTCTGATTTAAAGTTCTGGGCGGAGGGTTTTCTTAAACTGTTTGGTAAGGCAAATTTGCATCCCCATTGATAACTTTACAAAGGTATTTTAGATTCCTTGGAGAAATTCCAAGCGCAAAGAAGGCTTCAAGAGTGGACTGGTGAGTGGTTAAGCCCTCGGGCAAGCAAGTCTCCAGTTCAGTTCTTACTCCATAAAACAATTCCATTGGGGTCTGAGGGTGTGCATGTTATAAAATGTCCCTGCTGGTGTCACTTTTGTGGCACCCCACAGCTCTCAGGGGAACATATGTCTGTCTGTCTGTCTGTCTGTCTACCTATCTTTATATCTCACATATTGCTTAAGACATATGAAACTTGACAGGAAAATGCAAGAATCGGCATTTTATTTTTATTTTAATCATTCCGTTTCATGCTCAGTGATGGAAATGATTGCACCATCTGAAAGATATCTGAAGAATTCAAAGCACTCCGAACTAGCCTTCCCTTTGTGCACTTCTAGATCTGTCTTTTGCTGCTTGTGTAGACTTCTGTTTCAAGATTATTATCGTGGTGTTCAGCGACGTTCAGCTCTGTCAGCACCGCTAAGAGACAGAAACTTCTCACGCCTCAAGGCCAAGTTAGTCTGGTGCAAAAATTCACCGTGCCTGGCATGGAGCCAAGGTGTACTGCCTAATTTCATTTTCTGTCCTACAAAGCTGATATCGCCTCACTGTGTCTTTGACTGTTCACTTATCTATTTCTGTGTCGCTGGGGGTCACACCTCAGCTTCATCTGTGCTAGGCACACATCCCACCCCTCTGCTTGGCTCTTACATTCTTTCTTCCTTATAAATTGACAATGTATCTTGTGTAAGTTTGGAGAAGTCAAAGTGATATCATGGCTTATCAACACCATGTATCATAGGTTAATCCAGCTAGTTAATAGATTAGTTTCAAATATTTAACCTTTTCATGAAAAGAAAATGTGGATTCACTTTCAAAGCAGTTTGAAAGTATCGAAGTCCCTGTGTTTACCATTGCCATGTTGTTCAATAAACTAAAACTTATCCCCCCCCAAGCCTTAAAGCTGCCAGACTTCACTCCCTGTTTCTGATCGCTAGCCCCACGTGATCACCATGTCACTCTTGGTCAGTGTGAATCCATGGCTTTAGATTCTGCCTATGAGAGGGAGTGTGCAGTATTTGTGTCTATGCCTTTTTTCCAGTTGACACACACATTCTCCTCCCCCTCTATATTGGCAAAGAGATAGAAGCTAACATTTAAAGGCTACAAAGTATCTAACTTTGCATGCACCGCTACATTTTCATCCTGTGCCTTTTGCTTGTGGGCCCTTGGGTTGCTCGCATCATTTGGGTACTGCGCTGCAATGAGCATGAGGGTCCTGAAATCTCTTTGACAGATTGATTTCAATTCATCAGTTGGGTAAAATAGCCATAGCAGTATGGCTGGATAAAATGGAAATTCCATTCTGTAGGAGGCTTCATGCCGTTTTCCATAGAGTTCCCCTTGTTTACATTTCGGCCAGCGGTGAGAGTATTCCCTTTCCTCCACACCCTCACTAAAACATTCTATCTTCTCTCTCTCAGATAAAAGTCATCCCAAGGGCGTGGCGTGGCACCTCCCAGTGGTTTCACTCTGCATCCCCTAAGGACACAGAACCACAGAGAGATTTTGTAACCTAGGTCACAGGGTGTTTAAGTATGGAAGGCAGGTTTTGAAGTGGTTCTAGGGTAGGCATGGCCGAGCACTTTCTCGTCCCTGTCCCAAAACATCTCCTCAGTGGGAAGTAAACAGAGCCTCTGGAAAATGTTTCAAATGGTAAGAATACATTTATATTAGACATTTGATGTTTCTTTTGTAACTCTCCCTAATTCCAGTCATAAACAGGTAACTTCCAATTCTGTTGCCCAACAAAATATCCTGGTTTTGCTTGCTATCAAAAGGATAGTGTTAAGTATTTTCTCTTAGCCGAACCTCTCCACCGACTCAAATAATCCCAATCAAACTATATTAATCTGAATTTAAAAACGTCCATGTTTAATGGAGTGCTCCCAGGTGACCCTGGAAACACATGGAGAGGGGAAAAGAGGGAAGAGGAGACCATGTGAAACCGGAGAGCACGTGTTCATTCTCTGGGGGGGCAGTTTAAGTAGCCTGTGGGAGTGGTCCCGACCTTCCCTGGGGAAGGGTCACCATTTGGAAGGCTTTCTTGGAGGTGGAATTTGGACTGAGGCAACTCTGAGGTGAGAGAGCTTATGCTAGGAGCTGAGGTGAGGTGGGGGTGAAGTCCCCAGCCAAACAATCTGGACTTTTTGTATAAAGGGGTGTTAGGCAGCTGAGGTGATGCTTTGACCGAACAGATAGTGACTCGGGCAATAACGGAAGCAGGTATCCAGACGATGAAAATGTCAGCATCTTGACTCAATGAATACTCTATTTAGTGGGATATGGAGAAAGCGATGGGTCTCCCGAGAGAACACTAAAGACTAAGAACTAGTGTTCATTTCTTCACGATAAAACTCAGCCATAAAATCCCCGTTAAATGTGTGCATTCGGTCCTGACAACTGAAACGAAGGAAGCGCGTGGGTTAGATTCAAACAAGCTCGGAAGGACTTACAGTGCAAAGCAGTCGCTGTGATGACTGTAGGAAAGGGAGCGTTACGAGTGGGAGACACTTATTTGCTGTTGCCACTGTGATTATCATGGACTTTACAAAAATAGCCATCTATCAGGAACATTAATAGCAAGCAGTTGGACCAAAGAAGTTACAATGTGAGTAAAAATACATTCATGCAGCCTTCAACTGCTCTCTCTGAGTCTGCCCGGCCAATCACTCTGCATTTGCTTTAGTTTCCACCTCCAGTCTAACCCCTGTCTTCTCGAATTATCTACTCCCTGTACAGAGGCCTCCCACCTGCTCCCCGCTCCCTGTGCTCTTCCACCCCTCAACAGTCAGGCGTCAGAGGACCAGCTTGATCTAGTTAGATCTAGATCCCCGTGTTAAAGGTTTCAGGCCACCTTGCCTGCAAGATCAAAGCTACTCCGTCCTCTGATCAATGATCTGTTTTTCTTTATGTGCCCGGAGTCTCCAGCTCCGTGCCTTACCGTTTCCAGACACGGTATATTGTGTGTGCTCGTACCATACTCGGTGGGTTTTCCATCTTCTCTGATGCTCTCTCTGCAGTTGTAGATAATAATATAGGATAGAGTATTGTTTGGCTTTTATATTCTCTTTCCAGTACTTAATACATAGTGCTTGCTGGTACTAAGTCTTCTATGTGAAAACCACTGTTGTAGAATTTCCTGTGTGTTTATCCTACACACACACACACACACACACACACACACACACACACTACAAATCTACAGTATAAACCCATAATGATCTCCTAAAGACATCAGGGGACAGCGAGTAGCCACAGCTCCCAGTATCAACCAGCAGCACTGAGGAAGTCCCAGGTGTTAAGTTGTGACCCATAGAATGGGGTTTGAGCCAGCATTTTTTCCAGTGCCTTTTGAAAGCTAACTCTAAACTCTGTGCATGTATCCTTTTCATCACTCATTTTTCCATTTAATAGACTATGCTCAAATACTCAGGGTATTTGAAATCAGGGTGAAAACTTGTTGAACATTTAACCAGCTGAGGAAACCTGGGAAGAAATTCAATATTCCCAGCATCTACTGCACTACCGTTCCATATAAATAACAAAGGAATTGTCTTCTGAGTCTGCGGGATTAAAGAGGATAAGGCAAGAAAAGTCTTTAGTGGAACAGTTTGCATGCTTTAGACAAACAGCCTGCACAACCAATGTCATAGCTGCACTTCAAAATAATGAGATAAACACTTTCCTTTTATCTATGAAATTGAATGGGTCATCTCAAATAATTAGTAGGATCCTTGGAAGCCATTTCTTCTCTCTCTCTTTCTCCCTCCCTCTCTCTCTCTCTCTCTCTCTCTCTCACACACCCTCTCTCTCTCTCTCTCTCTCTCTCTCTCTCTCTCTTTGTTTTCTTCGAGACAGGAGCCCATTTTGGAACTAGTTCTTGTAGACCAGGCTGGCCTCGAATTTACAAAGATCCACCTGCCTCTGCCTCCTGAGTGCTGGGATTAAAGGCATGTGCTACCACTGCCTGGCTCTATTCTTTCTTAAGGTTATTGGTAATCTGATAGCCAATTTTATGATCAATGGAGTCAAAGCCAGGAAAAGACTAACACATTTGCTTAGCCAAAGAAACATGTTCTTATGTTCTGTCAGTTTTGCCCATCACGTCAAGGCCAGAGAGCCCCCTGTCTTCTCAAAGCTTTGCAGAACAAATCTATAGCCTTGCCACACCCTGGGTTAATGGGTTTGTTTTCTAGTTTTATTGGAATATTTTCCTGGATATTGGCTATCAACTTTCAATGGAAGAAATTTACATTTTACTTTGTGATTTCTCTCTGTTAGCCATGTGTGTTCAAACACCTGTTCTACTATGTAGCCCTATCTGTGTTGGGAGCGGTAGCATGCCACGCTTCACATATGTTTGACACATGTTTTAATACTTGTTGAGGGGAATTTTAAGAATCATGAAGTTACTAGATGCGCACACACTCATCCTCCTGTTTAGGAGGAAACAAAGATGGAAAGGCAGCCCCTTCTGCCGCTGCTGGGGTGGCTGGAGCATGTGGAGTTCATTTTCTTGCTTGGCTGTCAGTCAAAGCTGGGATGGAGGAAAGGAAGTGCTAAATTACAGAAAACAGCAGTCAACCCGTATGAATCCCCCAGTTCACACCTTCATCGAAGTGCAAATCGCACAGATAAATGGAAGTGACAATGTGTATGTCTTTGTGCAAATCTGGTGCTAAATTCCATTCCAACATCACTGGGCTGTCTCTGGGGCCTGGCAGACGGCCTGGGCCCATGTTGTCTGACTGGCTTAGGTAGAGTTAATGCCTTCTGATGGAGAGCTTGTACACAACATATGGCTTCCAAGGGTCTGTCTGCTTAATATCCAAGCCATTTCATCCAAGATGTCATCATTTTGGCAAATAACTTATTAGAAAGTAACTTTGCCTCTTTTTATTTTAACTGTGTATGTTATAGTCTAAAATGTGTGTTACATGTGAATGCATATGTTTATTAAATAGTTCTCAAACTGTTGTTGCATGAATAGGAGGTATTTTAAGACTTAACAATCTCTATAAGATATGGGATGTTACGGTTGTATGACTTGTCATCTCTGTAACAAATTAGCTAAACAATAATTCACTTGAATTTTATGTGCTCTGGGAAAACTAATTTATTACAAAAGTTTATGCTGCAGCCCTGAATTAGTAGCATAAAAAACAAATGAGCCAAATATGAGTCCCTATCAAGCTCCAATTCATTACTTTAAGAAATGCATTTGCATTGATGCTTTATTCTAAGAAATAAATTTATTGGTTATGTGGTGACAACAAACTGTCTTAATGATCTCATGACATCTAATTATGCATGTTATTTCAAATTCATAAATATTTATTCTCCTTAGTGTCAGACTTTTAAAACCGGTTCAGGATTGTTTTTTTAAATCCCTCTGTAGGTTTCTCCATATACATATTATATGCTTAAATAATTCATTTGTTACTTGTGTGTGGGTGTGGGGTTTCAACCTCTACTCCACCTAAATGTGCCTACAAAATTGATTGAGCAGAAGATCAGAGAAGAAAGTTCACATGTGTTCTTCAAAACTAGAGTAAATTTTTATTTGTCATTTGGTTTTGAAATATTTGAAAAATGTTTACAATACAGCAATTGCTGGTCCAGAATACTAATTTGTTATAGGACACTATCATGCAACAGAAAGTATTAAATAACAGAAATACGTATTTTTTCCTTCAAATAACAAAAGAAAGAATGGAGTCAGCAAACAAGCAAGCAAGCAAACAGATTAACTAGCTGACTAACTTACCTCTCTGGCCCTGAGCGTTTATAACTGGAAAATGGAGTATACCTGAGTGAGTGTTTTCACTTTCCCCATTTTCCAGTTTACCCTATAAGTGTGTCCTTTCAACCACACTCTTTCTCTTGGTTCTCTTTCTGTGTTGAGACTGACCTATGATTGGTAGAGAGACAGGAAGACAGATGACTGACTGGAGATGGCAGAGGGCTAATTGACAGATATGTCTTCATGGGTTTCCTTGTGGAGGGAGAGTTGCTAAAGCTTCTCATGTCTGTGCTTGGATATATTTTTGGTCCAATAAACGTAAATCTGAAAATGTTAACGTTGGCTTAAGAAAAACTTATCCATGAATGAGAAAAAATTTAAAACACATGAAGTTTAAGACAGAATAGAAGCAAGGTCAAAAGTAGGGAGAGTTTAAGATCATTCACCAGAATATACATGTATAGAAAAAAAAATCCATTAGTCTTAATGTTTAAAAATTTAGGACTCAGGTTATTAATCACTGTGTGTGTGTGTACATATGTGTTACAAAATGTTAGTGATTAGTTTCTACTTTGGTTGCGCTCATGCTAACAAGGTCGTGTTGTTTGGACTCCATCGAGCAGGGTAAAACGATATTGATTGACAGCTCTGTCCATTCTTCCTTACATATGCAAATTATGTAACATGAATATTAATGCTTCTAGCTAATAGTTACCAGTTACAGACGAAATATTTCCATTATCATTGCATAATTATGGAATGATGAATATTAATATTGTACAGATTAAATATATATTAAGACCACTACATCTGCTAAAACTTTTCTAACTCTGTGTGGTTTTTAAATTTTCTCTTCGCTTTTCTGTGAGTCTAATATTGTACAGTGACTCACTCACATTTATAACACCAGGAGGCACATAGAGGAGGCACTGTATGTGTTGCTATAGTGACTGGTCTGCATATTTTAAAAGGAGAGGAACCATCATGCACTGACAAATGTAAAACATGACTTTCCACTAGCTTTCAAGCTGTTGAGGGGCAAGCATTACTTTATCTAAGGTCATTGTAAAAATACAAATAAATCAGATTGTTAGGAGTAATAAGATAAAATATTCATTTTCTTCTGGAAATTCCCAAGTCATTCTTAAGTAAGCAGTTTTGAGAACACGGTCTAGCTTGAGTGATTAACTTCAGCACTTATTCAGGGTTTACCACCAGAAGCTCACTGACAAGACTTGCTGGCCAGGAGTTGCAGGGATCTGTGTGTCTTGGTCCTCCTAGCCCAGCTGTTTCACAGCCCTCCTGCTAGTAAGGAAAGCCCTTTACCAAATGAATCATCCCCAGGCCTTTTCAATTAGTAAATGCTATTGCTTTTCAGGTAGTGAGTCAGAACGACCTGTGCGGCTTCACTTTTGGTTTCAATCTCTCTCTCTTCTCTCTCGTTCTTGCTTTGTCTCTCTGTCTCTCCCTTTTCCTCTGTCTCTGCCCTCCTACCCCCTGTGGTGTGTGTGTGGCAGGGCAGGGTAAAGGTTGTGCTTCTGGGACTCAAACCCAAGCCAGTGACTCTGTCATCGAGCTATATCCCCTGCCCTTCAAGACCTCATTTAAAACCACTGTTAACTATGATTTTCAGGCGCTGTGCTAGACCCTTAGGGTCAACGGAGAAAGCAGAAAGTGAAAGGAGAAGAAACACAGGCAAACCTTCAGAATCTCCTAGACAGAGCTCGGGTAGAGAAGAATGAAACAGAAAAAGCTGAAAAGAAAATTATAAATTTCATTTTAAAAATGTTCATTCAGGGGTGGGAATTGAGATTTGCAAGAGGATTGTGAGTTCCAGACTAGACTGGGATATGTAAGGAGGCACCATCTCCAAAACATTCTTTGGATCTTCATTCCTATACAAGCAAATGCTTGCATTGGAAGGGCACCCTTTGGTGTTTCATCAGATGTACATACTGAGGACAGGGAACACTTTTGTTATTCTTTGTACCACTGCCCTTTCCTCTGTCTACTCGCATCCTGGTGGCCACTCTCCTGCCTTCCATTGCTGCTGAAAAGCTGCCATTGCTAGCATGGTGCAGAAGGAGAAGCATGCAGAGTATCGTTGATGGTTTCTGTCAGTGGCTTTGATTCGTCCTTTCAACCAAGTTCGTGAAGAAATGAATTTTTCCTTCTTACTGCTGATAGTAGTTGTATGTCATCCTTCTACGTCACTCAGTCAATGATAGAAATTTTGGCAAGTTCCAGGATTTTTGGTATTACAAACAATCTCTCAACATTTAATATAAGTTCCATGAAAATTTGTCCTACTTGCAATTCTTTGCATGCACTGTGTGGTAGATGCATATTTTAATTTTTATTAGGTTTCTGGGGTTGGGAAATTGGCTTAGTAGCTAATAGCGCTTGCTCCTCTTGCGGAGGACCCAGGTTCAGCTCCCACGAGCTACCTGGTGGGTGGGTCACAGTCAGATGTAACTCCAGTTCAAACATTAATAACCACAAAATAAAATAAATCTTTAAATTTGTGTCATTAGATTTGGGACAGTTTACATTTATATTAACCTTGTCCTATGATTGGTAATGTCAGCAACTTCCAACTTTAAATATCCAAACATTGTGACTTTAGCTTGTGTCACTAGAGATGATGACTGGCAATGTCTGTCCACATTCTTTCTGGCCACTGAAAACACTTTGTTCTACACATCTAGCATTTAAAAATATTTTAAATGTGTGTATGGCAGGGGCAGGTGTGTATGTGTGTATGACTGTAGGTGCCCAAGGAGGCCAGCAGATTTGCATTTCCTGGAACAAGAGTTGAAGACAATTGTGTTACCTCATGTAACGCATCTGTTTCCTGGGAACTGCAAACAGAATCTCTGTTCTTAACATCGGACCCATCTCTCCAGCCTCATGGTTAGTGTTTTTAGTATGAGGTTCTTTTCTGCTCTTGTCTGTTGGGTGTTCTAATCAAAATGTGTCTCCTCTCTTCCCCTAGACAAGGGGCATTTTTTGTTACTATTTCTCTTCTTTTGGCATGAAATTCTTCTCTAACTTCCATGCCCAGAATTTATATAGTTGTTTTTTTCATAGTGTCCCATAGATATGAAATGTTCTTTTTTTTTGTTTTGGTTCGGTTTGGTTTTGATATGGAATGTTCTAACCATAATTTCATACTATTTTTGTCAGTTTTGGAATGTTCCAATTTTTCTACCTTGTCTTCAAACCCTCATTTGCTGACATCCCCTTGATCCATTCTATCGGTGGGGCTTTCCACAAAGCTGTTGACTCACTGAATTTCTTATTTACAACATTTCAGTTTCATTTATCTGCACTATTTCAACTGTTGTACTGAATGTCACTTTCAGATCCCTTTTGACTGCTTTATTTTCTTCAGTTGCTCACTCTGCTCTCTGGGAATTCATTGGGAGTTCATTTGTGTCCTCCTCGATTTGTTTGAGCAGACTCGCAACCACTCTTGTGCACTCTTTGTCTGGAGTTTGGTTTCATCTACTTCATTTTTATTGGAGGCAAGTAGCATGGGATTAGGAACTTTTAATGGATTGGGTTGCCTTGTTTTCTCAAAATTCCTGTGTTTTTCTGTTGAGGCTTGTGTCAGGTTATGCCATTCAGTTAAGTTGTTTGTTTATTTATTTTTCAACCACTCTTATTTTTCAGTGAAAGTGATACAGCATTCAAAACCGGCTAAGTTGCTATAGGGCGCAAGTGTCGTGTGGTTTTTTGTCAGGTTGTTGTTTTGATTTCTTTGTTTATTTTTCCTACTGGATTATTCTTTGGAACACCAGGCTTGATTCCTTGTAATCACCTAAGAGTACAATACTGTCAGCCAAAGTAACCACTATCAAAGGATAGGCCCACTATAAAAATGCAATGTAGCCTAATAAAACACAAGGCTTTATGCTTGGTACTCGAAAGCTTCTCGCACTCAGGTAATTAAGGCTCCGTTGCTTTAGGAGATAGAGAAACACTGGCAGTGCTGGGTGCGTGAATTACCTTAGTACTGTGAGCATGAGCGGGAAGCTAAAGAAGCAGAGTCAAGTTAGCAATTACTGTTGAGTTAAAATAGTTGAAGAAGGGAAAGCAGAAATGTAAACTGAAGGACAAGTAGGGACATGATGGAGGAAGTTTTGCCTAAATGTAGAATGAAAAGAAAAACACAAACAAATAGAACCAAATGATCTAAAACACCCTTCAGGAAGGAGGCTGGGACACAGAGAGCTTATTAACAAGGCTGTTCTATGCCCTCTGATAAAGCCTGTGAGAAGCGAGGTGAAAAAGAAGAAAATACAGATAGGAAACAGAAAAGAAAATAAACAGAGAGGACAAGAACAGAGCAAGACAGGTGCATTTGTTGGAATGACATGTCTGCAGAGACATTTGATGAAAAGTCTTTCTTCTTGGTGTCTATCTGTCTGAGTAGCTCAGCCTTCCATCCGGGACTTCCAGATGCCTACCAAAACCATAGGTACTTTAGGAGGCTGAGTCCCAATGCTCTTCACACGTCTGAGCAGTCCTTCTGGTTCAAGGAGGGAATGTTGTTCCACTTCCGACCGCCCTTTGGAATTCCATGCTAAGGATGCTTCTCTGGTCAGCATGCTGTGCTGTGCTTTATAGGTGATGTTGTGGATGCTGATCATAGTTTTGTGTGATCCTTTAGAAATCTGGTTCCAAATACTGGCCCTGTCTCAATTGCTATTTATGCTGGTCAGTTTTTATTGTCAGTGACACAAACTAGAACTACCTGAGAAGAGAGAACCTCAGTTGAGCAATTGACTCCATTAGATTGTCCTGTGGGTAAGATGGTTGGAAATTTTTTTCATGACTGATGACTGATTTAGGAAGGTCCAGCCCATTGCTGACAGAGCTGTTTCTAAGTAGGTGGCCTCTGGTTTATATATACATATATA